>NC_136638.1:3275028-3575028 GCF_949748355.1 Melanostigma gelatinosum
TCTGTACTCATGACATCTATCACACTTCTGTCCATCCTGTTAGAGGATCCCTCCTCTGTTGCTCTCCCTCAGGTTTCTTAGTCTTTTCTCCCTGTTAAAGGGTTTTTGGGGGAGTTTTTCCTGTTCCGATGTGAGGGTCAAGGTTCAGAGGATGTCGTATGTGTAAAGCCCTCTGGGGTAAATTTGTGATTTTGGGCTATACTAAATAAATTTAATTGAAAATTGAACTATATTATTGTATTAACTGGTTAATGTATTCCAAAATGGTGCCCCATTGTTTGGAACAACAGAGAATGAGCACCATAATCCTTCTGTGGCCAAGCCTGTTGAAAGCATGTCTTCATGTGAGAGAATTCCTGTTGGCTCCCTGCACACATAAAATGAAAATAAGCTACTGATACAGATTTTCAAGACTTCAAATTGTAATGGATCAAATGTATAGATGAGCAGGCTGGAATTGAGAAAGCAGTGTAGCGCAAAGGATTCTGGTTGTCCAAATATTTGTAAATAACGTCTGTGAACAGGAAATTCACTTTCTTCAAATGAACTCCTACAATTAATGTGGTTCTTTCAAGTTGTGTCTATGGACATGTGCCCAGAGGTTACAAAGTCATAGGGCAGAATTTTGCTTTAAGTTGTACTTACATCAACATATGAGACACATGTGAGACAGGCCTGGTGAGCCTGTCTCACAGTAGGGAGAGCCCCCCCCGTATACATTCTTCATTGGCCAATTGGACCACACTCATGTTACTCTGGCTTGACCTTAAGAGTTGTGTATGGTCCATGTGTATGGTCTCCCTTGTCTTAGGTCCTGCACAGCGGATTTGAATGTTTCTCTCAAAATGTGCTCCTGTTTGTTAAGACAAGCGTATAGATTGATGTTGAAGCAGGCAGGTTAAGAGGTAAAACCTCAATTTCATCTTTCAATATTTTTATGAAGTGATCTTTTGTAAGCAACTACTTTTTCTCTTGTTTCAGAGAAACTGCTCAAACAGGTCGTTGGAGAAGGCCACACACTTCGTTGCTTCCCTCCGCCAATATTCAAGGCCTTTTCGTAGACGGATGTCGTAATGATACTGCTGTTGACAGGTACTTCGTAGTTAGATTGTAGTAAATGAATTGGCAAGACTTGCACTTCTTAATGCTCTATTTTGTAAATTGATATCAATAAAAGAATAAAGAAAACATGCTGTGCAGGTTGATGTCTCCATCCGTCAGCTGAGCTCCAACAACAGATCCTGTTAACACTCCGACGGCCCGCCCACAGGCTTTTGGAGTGTTAAGTGTACATATGTGTTATGTACACAACTATGTATCGGTAGGTACTGATACGACATATCTTTGGAAAGCTAAGATTCTTGTGATTCATTTATGCAAACCCTTTCAGATACAATCACAACAGCCGGTACAATCAACGCATCTGTCAGACCACCAACCAACAAACAAGCAGTTACAAAATTGAGGGAACTCACCGATGAAGCTTCATAGTAATCCACCCATCGATAATATTACAACAAAAAAGGTCTTGTTACATTGCCAAAGGTCCAGACGTTCCAATCCAGTAAAATATTCTGTCCAAACACATTATTACGTCAATAAATACCCACGGACTGCTGTTGCATCATTTCAAATTAGCTGGCAGATATGCCTCATTATTTATGTATTTTCCAACGAACTCCAGTACACAAGTTTTTGAGAGTTTAGGAAAGTGAATGATGGCGAAATAACTTGTAAATTACTGTATTTCGACATAAATAAGCTTTAGTTCGAATTATCAATACATATTTTTACAAAGCCTATGTGACCATGGTTACCATGGGTCTCTAAGTGGCCTTTTTTGGAAAGCGCCGAGACATACCCTTAGAAAAACATGTGTAAAATGTTCATTCGCTGTGGTATTGTTATCAAATTTGAACTTTGACTCGGTGAGGCTTCATGCTGCGGTCGCATTGTGTTTCCAGCTAATAAGTCCCAGCTATAGTCATCTGCGGGCATCTGTTTGCAAAAATATATTCAGGCGTAAATAAAAACCTTCTACTTCAGTGTGTTCAAACTTCTATTACTCAATGCCAGTAGCACTTACAGTGATTTTGACTGTTGGGGAAAAAACTTCAGAGTGTTACCTTTTCAAATGGCTCAAGAACAGCTTTCAGTTTACTTTGGTATGTCTTGGATAGACGTTTTAGGCAAATTTTACTGGAGTGGCAAGGCAAGAAAAAGGCAAGTTTATTTGTATAGCATTTGTATAGCTTTAGCAGTTATTAAAATATAAACATACTATCAACATACATTACCACTTCATACTAACAAGTAATTACATAATACGTATGACATCAGACATCAATCAAACTTTGGAATGTTACTACCACATACATTTCACAAATAGAGATCCAAATGACATGGCAGGTTCTTCCCTAACCATATCTCATGAGTATGTTTTATTTCTTCTTATTTGTTTATCAGATGAATGACCAAACACAGCATTCCAGTTTGATGTGCGTGGATTTTACTCAACCACCTGCCTCACTCAGTGATAAAGAGCTGCTCGGTTTCCTGTGATGCTGCTTCAGAGTCTTTCTCACGTTGCCAGGAAGACGGGCTTGGCATGAGAATTCTCTCGGCACGGTAGATCCGCTATCCACAACAACTGGCACCATCTTCAGCTGAACCGTCCAACTTAACAGCAAGCATTTTACACCACGTAAAGGCTCATGAACAAATTCACATCCCACTCAACCCCACAGGTAAAATCAAGCAAATGCACTTGGATCCTTGCAAACACTTAACAAATGCTTTGGTTTCTATCATCCAGTGACAAGTCCAAATGAAGCAGGAGAAAAGTGTTTACAACAATAAATATCCTTCAAACATTATTGTACTATTTTAATACATTTTCCCCCGTGTGAGGCCCACTGGTGTTCTGAGCTAGCATCTCCTCATATATTTATGATCAAAGTGTGTCAAAAATGTCAACGTGTGAGATCTGTTATTCAACTGAAATACACTTTTACAATTAAATTACTATTAACTGGAAAAGGGAAATATCTCTGTCCTCTCTTTCTCTCACATATTTGTTTCCTGTGTGATAATAACAAACTCGGAATTTAAGAAGATGTATTGTGGGATTGGCCTTTTTTGTCCAGATTAGCACATGTATTGTTCAACACTATTGACAGACCGAATGTATCCAAATCCCAGATTATGTACAATGATAGGATTGATTGATTATTGATTTTGTCAATCACTTTTACACACCAACTCAGAAACATTTGTCCATCATTAAAGTTTTCAGAACAGGTTCTATTTACTGGGATTTTTTCCGCACCCGTCAGACTTGTTTGACCACTCAGTCACCGGAAATGCAAACATCATCATCCAAAAACGACATCTGATGAGGTGATTCACTTTGTTCCATTGTTCCCAGCGCAAAGCACTTCGTAACAAATAAAGTTTGATCATTGCAACACAACTTGAATTCAGGGATGGTCACAAAACTAAGCAGGTACGAAAGATTAGACATCCAACACAGTGATTGTGCTGTAGGACGCTAAATGATAGCTTCTTGCTAATGTCAGTCATTCATTAGTTTGTCTCTCATTGCAAATATTCTCAACAAATGGAAAAACTAAAACATATCTGACTCAGTGTGCAAGGTTTCGGTGTGTAACATTTTTATTCTCAGATGACAGATTAGGTTTAATGCATACCAAAATACGGATTTGGTTTGCAAAAGTTTTAGCTTTGTCACAAGATGGAACAGATTAATTTTTTCGACTGTGATTTGAAATGGTCTTGTAGGCACAGACACATGATTTCTTGCTGATGGTGTGTTTTCTGATCTGACGCCTCTTTGTGTCGCTCTACAATATGGATCTATTTTTGTCATTTAATTTGGAGAACCTGTTAAAAAAAGAAAATATAGAAGCAATGTTCAGTCTGAATCAGCTAAGTCTTCACCAGTTACACTGAAACAAGTCAGCAATGTTCCATCAACTCAGTGAGTGTTCCATGTGCCTGAGTCTTATGTGTCTGTTGGTCTCTCTTCTGTCGAGCCCAGAGGGCTTTATTACACTCCCTGCTGAGACTCTTGCTGCCGCTTGGATTCAGTGGGGAGCCCCCCCGAGCCTGTTCAGCCATAATGTTAATGTATAATTATCTGTGATAAATGATCATACATCCTGCAGCATATCTCTAACAGAACACTATTTGTTCTTGTAATTTGCTACATACGTACTCTTCCCTTCTTTCTTAAGTGAAAAGTCAATGTCCTCTACTCTGAATGATTAGGGAATCAGACATGTTGATCTTCAATCAATGTGAGTGCATGAAAGTGTCAGGAAGGAGGTAATTTCTTGTCTAACCTACCTCAGCAAAAAGATGGATTGGTAAAAGGGGACATAACCCACCTTGAAATATCAGGGTTACGAAAAAAAGTGTTTTTTTTTCTGATAATTGCGATATATATTTTTGAACTGACGATTATGAACCTATATTATATGACCTATATAACATGTTCATTCATGGTAAAATTAAATGACAGTGATAACTTCCTGTAAACTGCAAATTATCCCTTTTACATTTCTGTTTGTTTTATTAATTTTAAAGAAATAAGATACACAGCTTGTTTTATAAATAGGTATTGAAACATTATACATAATATCAAAGTATTAAAAGTATAGTATTATGTTATCCATTACCAACGTAACATATCATACAGCAGTACATATGATTTCTTACAAAATGTTCTAATTTTTCATACATTCTATGAATGTCCAGCAACATGAGCAGTCAGTGCCACTGCGGAGATGAACCTGCTTTGGCAACAAAGCTGTTTGGCTAGGTTTGGGTTAAAATAAGTATTTGTACTTCCTAAAATAACTGTTTGTTCTGTGATTTACATATGTGGTGTTAGCTAAATTCATATGTTATACAACAAAAGTGCTGTACAACAACACATTGTTGAGTTTTGGTTTCACAGGGAACATGAACAGCAATGTCCTGGGTGGAAGTCCTGTGTTTGTTTGACCCATCCATCCACCCCGACCTTGTCCCTATACAGACTTGTTGCTCTTTAGACTACGTTACCTGTTTTCCTTAGCAGCTGACCTGCACGTCCTGGATCATGATTTTGGGGAGTGCATTACTTTTTGTAGGTACACAAAAAAGTTAGTGGACGACCCTCTCTACTGGGTCGTCCACAAACCGCAAAGTCGGCCGCTCGATCCTTTGCGGCTACGTGTCCTGTGCCGAAGTGTCCCTGAGCAAGACACTAAACCCCTAACCGCTCCCCGGGCACCTCTCAGCAGCCCACTGCTCCCAATATGCTAGGGATTAGTTAAATTTCATATGTACCTAATGTACGGTATATAATAACGACTACAATACATTTCATTTTTCTGCTTACTCGTCTATATACAAAACCAATTCATTGACCCTGTAAAGAAGTAAAAAGAAACTTCAACTGAGTCGCAGCGATCAGGTTAAGCAGCTGCATATATTTTCTCAGCAGTTGGTAGAAACCAAAACAGAGCTGAAACGACAGCCAATTCATGAATGCTACTGTTTCCATAATGGCTGTGTAAATAAGCAGCTATTTGCTAGCACGTTAGCAATGACTATTTTATTCCTGCTGCCATAAAGTGGACATCTCTGCCTCGAAGCTAACTGGCCCGTTAGCGTCACACCGGCTTTCAACCAACTCCAAATATAAATCCATTCACACCAATATTAGACACTCGCAGAGAACTGATGTAACATCGACAAAACTCTGGTGCCTTCCAGAAAAGCGCTCCTAGTCATGATAGTATAAAGAAACATCTCTGACGCAGGAGAATTCCTTTTGAGGTAAATCAGCTTCCAAGTACAAACACTTATGTGGTCATTTAAATAGTTTATTCCTAAAAGTGTGAAACAGCTGAATGCAGATTGATATTCTTACATAATGAACATGCATCAGACCTTCGGGACTGCGTCGCCCAGCCGGTCCTGCTTCTTGCTAGCTGTATGCGGCTGTATTAATGGATATATTTGGCTGAAATCCATCACTTTTAGTAACTTATAATACACCCTTGTGCTGTATGTTGTAAAGCCCGTACTGTGTGGATGTATTATCAGCTATCAGCCATTAGCTACTTGTTAGTAGCATGAGACAAACGGAATTCAATGTAATGTTAGTTGTGTCAAACAAACCCAGGAGACCAATATTCATGTCTCGTGTGAAACTAGGCAACCGAGACTTATTTTGTTTCGCCGGTCTTGCGAGTCGATAGTGTCGTTAGTCACACGAGTCTGGGCCGCTGTGGCTCAGTGTTAGAGCGGGTTGTCCTTCAAGATCAGAGGATCGGCAGTTTGATCCCCAACTCCGCTAGTCCATGAATGGGTGTGAATGGGTGAATGATGGCATATAGTGTTAAAGCACTTTGAGTGGTCGATAGAGTAGAAAATTGCTATACAAGTACATCACATTTCCCATGAATTGTTAAGCACTCAGTAGTCACATCAATCGTCAGTCAGTCTCATTCCTGACTTAGTGGTTTGTTGCCTAAACCTAAACCTCCTATGAAGACTGAAGTTTATTTTGAAAAGACACTATGCATGTCACAAGCGGATGTTGACAATCTGTGGGTACGCGTCCCAGACTGGTGAGGGTTACACAGAGCGCCATAGTTTCAAGCTTAGGGCCACTGACCAAGTGTTTGAGAAGAAAAACTAAATAAGATGCTGAGCCACACAGCAGTGTCACTCATGTGTCTATCCAGGTGTATGAGACCTGCTCTTGACTTGCTATGAATGAATGGCTACAATGCTTTCTCCCTGAGCTCCCATCAGCCTGACAAATGAGAGCAGAAAAGAAAAACACTTTGCCAGGCAGATGAGCTACAATGGCTTTTTAATATTAGCATGCTGATGGGATTTGAATGTTTGTGTGATGCTTGTGTAAAGTATTTTACTGCCATAGGGGTAAGCTCCTATCTTTTGACCGCTTTATTCCACATCGGGTCCCACAATGAGCGTTCACCCCCTACAGAGTCACCTTTTTGCATTTGTCTGCTTGTTCTGTGTCTCTGCTCAAGGAGAGACTCCAGGTATTCTGCTGGCTTTGACTACGGGACCCCAGCCAAGTATGCAGAGAGAGCATGAAAGTGATGAAATGTGTTGTAAATTCATTTTCTCTAATCATTTTTCACACACGGGGACATATTTGCACTTCCAGTCGGCTGTTGTGCTCCGTCAAGGGAGAAACACGAAGAGACTTCAGAAATCATAACAAAGCTCTATATTGACTCCAAACGGAAGCCATCCAGCCGCTCAGAGAATCAGTGATAGACGTTCACCACACGTAGAGCGAGAACACGCAGCACAGACATGTATTGGAAGTCCTGGAAGTCAAAGAGGGAGGTCTTTTGTCTTTGTTTGAGGCAATAATGGCTGACAGAGGGGACACAAAATTATAAATCTACTCGGAGGGAAAATGCGACACACGGATTTTCATAATGATCTTTTTTTTCACACACACATACACACTGCACAAAAAGGGGAAAAAAATCTTTTTACTTTTTCTAAAGCCCCATTTTGGAGCTCCCGGTCTGCGACTGTTAGACAAATTAAAGCACTTTTTCCTGCAGTATAATTTGGATTTGTTATCACATTCTATTACATTAACGTCTGCACGCCTGTGATGCATGCTCAGAGAGGAGAGAGCAAAAAAAGGTAGAATAAGACAAAGTGAGATGGGGGAAATGTGGAAGTGTGCCAACTAGAATGAGCTTTGTATCCTTAATGCATAGCTAGTTAACATTCAAGTCAATTTATAACCTTTCATAGCGCGGGTCTTCTCTGGGAAATGAATCTTGCATGAAGGGTGATTTCTGTGACGAATTACAAAGCGCCGCAGATTGACCGTCGCTAATACAGAGTTCACCTCTTCTGCAATCTGGGAAAAGAATGTGGAGAAAAGTCTATTGTGTGAATGCCAAAGTAAGCATATCCACATTCACACTGGACCGCTGTTTCACCTTACTAAACCATCAGCTGTGGATTACAGTCTCTGAATCTGAAATCATTTACAAACAGAACTTACTGAAAATCTAGACTGACAAGATATTAGTCATTGACAACATTCTCATGCACATAATCTACCATTTCTACGTCCATTTTCCAAAAAATACATTATTCCAGCTGAGCTGTTAATATGGCTAATGACTATGAATATTCCACTAATCCTCCTGTTTACATGCAGCTGTGGATACTTTGAATAACATAAAACTCCCCCATGATGTACGTCCAACTGCTACACCCTTTAAATAACCAAAATGTATCTCCTTTTCCAACTGCAGTCATGTTGCTCCCATGCTGTACCCTCACTGTCACCATTCTGAAGATTCTGAATAATATCGGCATATCCCACGTCTTAATCTGAAAATTCTACTGTCAAAATAAAGCCTAATTAAGACTAGTCAAACGGAATATGCCGTTTACATAACCCTTATCATACTGGGAATATTGTCATATTTTGAAGTGTGCATGTCAACATAGTAAATGGAACATCATATCAAATATGCTCGTAAAAAAGGCAGGATTTCCAACTGGGCCACATCCTCAAAACCTCCAGGTTCACTGCTTGCCAGTTGGGTTTTGGTAATCTAATTTTAGTGCCTATTAGTTTGAAAATATACAATAACAAAATGAAACAAAAATGCATGTCCTGCAATTAGGGCTGCAATAACGAATAGATAATCGATTATTAAAATAGTTTTCATTATCGATTCATTGTGTCGCGCGATTATTACACCACTCAATAAGTCGTGGAGATGTTTGAGGAAAAAAAAGAGCGGAGCACAGCGCAGGTTGTTGTGAAGTGGAGCTTCTACGGTAATGACGACCAAGACACGTCTGGCTTTGAACGGAACACTTTACTTCCTGAAAACTGCAGTTTAACAACTGTTACAGTGAACAGACCACGCTCTTGCACCCGACATATACGTTAGGTTTTCACTTATCGTTATCATTGTTGCCGTGAATAAGCAAGTATCTACTTCCTGTCTCTTCACAGTAAAATCACTTCCGTTTTCATGCTCTTCACAATAAAAGTAAATATGCGATCAAACAATTTACAACAGAGGAAAGAGCATCGGACCCGTAACGTTGTTCTGAAACATGGCGGAGGCAGAGGAATCAGTACAAGCTAAGTCGTCCAAGGTGTGGGAGCATTTCACACTTAATAATTGAAAAAGTGTGTTCGTTGATATGCAAAAGCGACATGATATGGCACGGGAGCACCACGGTGATGATTCAGTTTGTGCGTGTAGTGTAGAGAACAAGTTCTGACGTTCAAACAAATCCTGTTAAGTTTTCTGATTTGTATTTTTCTTTATTTTTTATAAATTATTTATTGTTCTGACAGCTCAGGTCCCTTTAAACTAAAATATACATATTTTTGTGTGTATGTTTTTTGTGTTAGTCCATTTTGTTTTTTTTGTTTTTTAATTATTACTTTAACAGCTCAGGGATGTTCAAGGAGCAACCTGTTTGTGCTGTTTTTGAATAAAGGGTTGGAAAGTAATGCTTTAAAAAAAATATTTTTATCCGATTCATCGATTAATTGAAAAAAGAATCACCCGATTAATCGATTATTAAAATAATCGTTAGTTACAGCCCTACCTGCAATATTACCTTATCTTGTTGCTCTAACCAGTCCCTGAGTCTTTTTTAAATAAATATCTATGTCGGCGCCACTGCTGTAACATTTCCATTCTGTTTCCAATACTCAGTGGAATGTGCTAACTGTGGGTGAGCACTCCTCTCTAAGCCCTGTATTAAAGGGGAACTTCATCAAAGTGTGTTTCCAGCTGTTGGGGAGTTCTACTGCATCTGTGGAAAAGTCATATAAAGGCTTTTGTGTCTCCAGAGGCAGCTGTGTGATGAAGTGCCTCCACACCTCTGTGGCCCTCTCCTCATCTCTGTTTGAGGCTAGCGGCTCCAGACCAGCTACTCCTCCAACACATCTGAATCTCTGATGGAGATGTTGACGTTTGTGTTGCATTGTGGGTAATTTAATTAAATCTACGGAGCCCTCAGACAGGCGACACTATTCTCTAGCCCTGACCTAACGTATATGTGAGCTGCCGCTCTCCCTCTCTCTCAGCTATGTTGTATCTGCTCATGTTATGACTGCTGAGCCCATTCTGATTATTATTGGGCTGTAACGACTGATGGGACCGAGTTGGAACCGGTCTTTTCCAGTCTGGGTCAGTTGCAAGTTTATGTGACAAGTTAATTGCTGTAAAGTTCTTGCTGAGGAAAAAGCATCATATCACTCTCGTGATTATTTATCCCCCTTTTTCAGGGAGTGCAACATTTACAGTCGGAGGTCATGCAGTTGACCTCGTGGTGACAGCGGTGTGTGCAGACACGGCGGCCGGTAGATACCAGGAACGTCTTTTCATCTTTGACAGAGATACACTCATCAACATCAGGAAAGGAAGCCCTGGGATTGGATTAAGTGCTGTGAGAACAAGTGAACAGCTGGGCAGGTGTCTTGAGAGATAGAGGCAGATTAGCCCAATGACTCCCATATAATATCAGGTCATGTGTGAAGAAAGCATTCCTCAAAACTCCTTTTCCTCTAAATTTCTCCCCTTATGTCTTTTAAAACACATTAAATCCTGCATCAACCTTTCAAATCATCATTTCCAGGAAACATTAGGTATACATTTAGTAAAACATCCAACCGGCCAGTAGCTCTTCAACAGGGACAAAACTGATTTGCCACAAAGCCCTTTATATCAATGTGAATGCTGCAGTGCCCCAATGTAAAGTCGGTTGTTTCCAGCAGCAGGCAGATGTTTTAAAAGCATTCTCAGCATGTTTAATAGCACCCCTAGTGGTGGATATTGTATGTTTACAGTACATTTACTCATAGAAGTGTTGAACCATAAAAGCATAATCATTGAATGTATTAAACTAAAAGTATAGTCACTGTATGTATTGAACAATGTAAGTATCGTCAATGAACTTCAATTATTGAACTGTGAAAGAGATACATTGATGTTAGGTGAGTGAGGGATTTTCAGGTTGCAACCATTCAAGGACATTAGTAGAGTCTGCTGCTTTAAGGAAGGAGGAGGACTGACCATCGGGTCAAAGGCCAGGAGGAGCTTATTGGATTTCAGCCCATCACTGAGCTGATACGGACACTTTCAGGACACAATAGAACAGTGAAGTGGGGAGCAGCTTCAGATCTTCTGGGGGCCATCGGCCAGGCAGCAGTCTGCCGCGTGGCCCGGATTGGGCCTCAATTTCATGAAATATTATGTTATTTATAGTGTGATTCGGTTTGTAACTGTTTTTGCATTCGTGGGATAATAAATCCATTTGATTGTAAGTCGAACCAGCGGTTTTGTTTTGGAAACTGACGCCAAGCACATGGCGGCTTCTCTCTGTGTTCAAAAGTTACGGCCCTACCACTCACAACCGCTGCTCTGCATGTCATTGGGTCTGATTCCCTTTGACGAGATGGAAACGATTCACGCAATTCAGCCACAGCTCGGGCGGGAGAACTCTGCGTCCATCAGCGGTTCGTCTGCAGGGCCTGGAGCTTACTGCCCGCTTCCTGGAAGCCAACTCAGAAGCCAGGCTGCTGGAGGCCCAGGCCGTGTTGCTGGGTTTCGCTGGAGGGCACTTGAGGACCAGAACCAAGAGGGACATATTGTCAGACTCTGCTGCAATAAAAATTGGTTTTCTTTTTTGATACAATTTGATACAATTCCTCCTACAAATAAACAGTACGGTGCATTTTGATAATGCTGCCCAGCGTTATGTTTATGTCCTTTAACAAAAAAATTATTGAAAAAATTGTACTTGACTGTATTCTATACTTGATATACAGCACAATAATGTGTTTAGCACATGTTCTATATGCGTGCAGACACTTACATGTTAGTGCACCTATATGCTGAAATTCACGGTAAACTCATTTAAATGGCACAAATCGGGAGCGAGCGAAGGACTTTGAAAGTTAGCGGAAACCTTAACGTGAGACAACATCTAGTTTCTTCAGACGAACATCCGGTTTTCAGAATAAGATGCCAACAAAGTATGAATTATATTCACATTAAGTATGAAACATGCTACCTGCATCTCGTGAACCAAATGTTATTGCCCTTTTGTTCATGTAGCAGTACTTTCAAAATAAAAGTGCGCAATACACTACTTTTGAATTCATTATTGAACTTTGCCATAACAATGCGATTAAATATTTTAATCGTTGCCCAGCACTAGTTATTATCCATTAGTCACTGAATCATTTCATCTAGCAAAATTTCCAATGTGTTTAACACTTTGATTTATGACCAATTACCTGCAAAACTAATGACATCTCCATCATACTCTGCCAAACCTGATTTGCAAATGTTAACATGCTAATGTGATGAATTAGATGGGGATCAAGTTCAACATTGTACCTGCTTAACATCAGCATGTTAGTATTGTCATTGTGAGCGTGTTAGCATTCCAAAACAAAAGGTCCTTTTGATTTAGAAACTAAATTGTTACGCCCCTACTAAGCTGTGATGGGTATATTTACATGAGTTTGGATGGTAAAATAACTGGTCACCACTATTCTCTCTTTTAAATCAATCTGTCTTACTGTGTTTGTTTAAAACATCAAACTTATTTATGGCGTTGTTGCCAACTTTCCATATTCCAGCAATTATCTTTGCAAGTACAGTGTTATTACTGATAGTAATAATTACACATGATTATCATTATAGAATGAGGCAGGTTACAGCATCCTTGTAATTTGTATCTTTACTCCGTTCACTTGTCTTTGTGTTACTCTCTGTGTATGTACAATCTGGTTGACATGACCTCTCTCACAGCTTCCTGTCAAACAGGATGACTGCTGGAACATTGGTACAGAAAGGGGAGGGGATTGTCGAGATCTTTCTCACCTCTTCTTCCTGAGTCAGTTGTTTCTGGTTCGGGAAATGTTCCTGTACTAAAATAGATAGGATAATTGGCTTGAAGATTGGATGTGATCCTTGTTTATTTCCCACAAGCCACTCAGGCAGAGGGAGTTTACATCAGCTCTAATGCTTCCATTGAGCTCAGCAAGATCTTATTTGACTATTTGTGTTTTCATTATAATTCTAATTTCATGCCTTTAATGAAGCTTTCCTGTTATGCGATAGCACTCTAAAGAGGTGTGACCAAACGCAAGTCATTGCACAGCTTTATTCTACAACATTTCCATGTAATGATCAAATTGTTTCAGCTCTATATATGATGTAAGTTGACTGCAATCTAGTGGCCACCAGCATGTGACAGCTCAAACTGATGGCCACGGGGGTTGAAAACACTGACGCCTCACAGCAAGAAGGTCCGGGGTTGTATCCATCAGCTGTGGAGTCAACATGTACTCCTTTTCTGTAGACCTGCTGGCTGGTAGGGGTGGGGGAAAAAATCGATACAGCATACTATCGCGATATTTTGCGTGGCAATATTGTATCGATACACGGACGCCAAGTATTGATCTTTTATTATAAAAACTATTAACAAAAAAAAAAAAAACATTACTCGAAAAATCAAATCAATTGCTCTTTCAGTGCACTAGATGGTGCTGAGTTGTTTTCTGGTGAGGTCAGCAAAGGTCCTGGGTCAGCGTGATTGGTAGGAAGTTGGTCAAAACAAAGAAAGAGACATCTGGCCTCAACCTGCCAACCGCAGCCGGCTCATGGGGAGAGTGCAGCGCATAACTGTCTCTGCCCTCGACGTCCACGCATCACAAGTTATATAACTCTTATATCCTACTTATATCAGTTATAGTTCATATACTGAGTCCACACGTTTGCGTTTAGTTAAGTTGGACTATGTAGTGATACAAACTGTTTTGTTCGTTAGCCGGATCCAGATTCTCTGAATCTCTGCCCAAATATTGAGTTAGTTCAGATAGAGTTGTGAAGTGGGAGTGTCCGCTGGTTCTGGAGGTGCATCAGGAACCTGAGGAGCCTCAGGTGCTGTTGATGGAGGAAAATCCAGTTCCAGCTGTGAATCAAAGCAGTCGTAAAATCATTTTGTTGTTGAATTTGAGAACAAATAAAGACCACACAGCTGCTGAATTCATTTTTTTTCAGTTTTCACAACATAATTATCTGTCGTTTCAACACTGGAACACTTAACATTTTAAGACCTGTGATTGAATATTTCTTGCCGAAATGCACAGTGGGAATTGAAGTTAACTAATCACCATACGTTTTTTTTCTCCATAGGCTTGTACTCTTAACTTGTTATTTACTGCCAATTCAACCAATGACATTCAAGCCTTCAAGTGCTACAAATGTCAGTCCACTACTGATATTACTGCTGACGCCTAAAATAGCTTCTGTCACTTTGCAACACTATAGGTCTGGTGTTTATAACTGTTTCTGACATTGAGTGAAACAGTCAACCAATCGGGGTGTTTTAGGTGTGATTAACAACGGGGTATCACAGCTCGGTAACATGGATGAGATTGACTCAGCTGTATCGTCATCTTACAATAATAACAGCATATCTTGTTCTTTATTGTTTCAAGCATAACGGCTGACGAACAATGCCGTCAGCTCGACAGATACATTACTCACTATGGATATGTAAAATACATTTTCATCTCACTTTACTTCAAGTGGAGAGAATTCTGAGAGTGAATAAAAGCAATACTCATCAAACTAAATGTGTTTTTCTTCGTCTCTGAAAAGTTGACCTCGTATAGCACTAGACTTCTCACTCAACGACAGCAACAAGCTGTTTTGGATGTCAACAGATATTGCTCTCTTCACAAGACACCATTAATATGTAAAAGCTACAAAGTTTGCTTCAAAGCTTTCATTTTCAGCCGATGAAGAGACACTTGTACATTCATGCTGTACCTGCCTGGAGGGGCCTCATTAATAATTGTGATCTTGCAGAATGGAAAGCACTCCACTTACTCGATATTACTGCTGCAGCGTCTCTCAACCTGCCTGACCGTACAGAATTAGAAGTAGTAAGAGTATCTGGTTGGGCAAAGTATTATTTCCTGTTGCAATTGTTTTTAATTTACTTCGAACATCCACAATGTTCTGTAACACTGGAGTCGTCTGACAGAGTTCTAGGCGTTCATAAGCTATGGTTCAAATGTTTCACACCTGACAAATAACACCATGACAGGAACAGCGACAGACTGCCATGTTGATGATCAGGCAGAGGGGTGAATGGGGAGGAGTGTGGATTGTGTGTGTATAGCTGAACTGCATTCATGTGGATGCCTAAAAAGTCTTACTTCTGTTGCCAGTTCAGCCTGCTA
This sequence comes from Melanostigma gelatinosum, assembly GCF_949748355.1. Lineage (NCBI taxonomy): Eukaryota > Metazoa > Chordata > Actinopteri > Perciformes > Zoarcidae > Melanostigma > Melanostigma gelatinosum. Next base: position 3,290,354 of record NC_136638.1, read on the forward strand.
TTTTGCTGCTCTTATAACACAGTTGAGGAGGTGCACAAAAATTTGTCTTTCTGTCAATGAACCATGGGACTTCAGGGAAGCCGATCCCAGCTGACATAGGGCAAAGGCAGCGTACACCCTGGACAGGTCGCAAGACTATCACAGGGCTCACATAGAGAGACAGACGACCATTCACACTCACATTCACACCTACGGGCAATTTAGAGTCATCAATTCATTTAAGCTGTGGGGGTAAGCCGGAGAACCTGGAGAGAACCCACACTGACAAGAGGAGCATGGTTAATGAATAAAGCTAAATGACTCTCGCAGGTGTACACACACACACACATACATATCCACACCACCTTGCACTTCTATCTATCTATCTATCTATCTATCAATCTTCTGTCATTGACATGATACGTAATTTTCTTGCCCCTAACCTTAACCATCACAACCAAATGTCTGACCCCAACCTTAAACCCAATTCCAACCTAAACCTTAAAACCAAGTCTGAACCGTCAAACAAGATCGGTCACAAAGTGAGGTCCAGCCTAAATGTCCTCACTCTGAAGGTCTAGAACTCAAATTGGTGCTCAGAGATAGCTGTACAAGTACACACACAGACACGGTGCCGTCCTTGCTCTCTTACATCCCAGCAGCACCACCTCTCTCTTAAAGCAGCACCCGTTCTGACACCTCATTGATCTCCACTCATCATATTGTTTAATGCAGAGCCAAGAAGTCACTGTAGTTGAACCTTCTGAATGGGAGTGCTAATCAATAGCTGTCCTTTCCTGTCTTTCTCCCTCTCACCATCAACCCTCCTCCTGTGCCCTCCACCATCCCAAATCATGGACTCATCGATACGCATCTACCGGGGGCTCTAAAATGTCTGCCGACTTGGCTGCTTTGGAGGCCCAGCCTGACTGGGCGGGGCCGGAATGAAATGCTCTCTTACCAGCAGTAGACAGGTATATTTAGCCATTAGCAATGCTCATTGATTTGAACCTGGGAGGAGAGGGATAAAGGTGACAATATACCTCCTTTTTTCCACCCCTGGATGCATCATCGTATTGCCTGCAGCTGCACTAAATCCTGCGGGCTGACTCTAATGACTGGAAAATGAAATGGAGGTTGAGGGTTGAGGCTGATCCTGAGAACATTAAGCGGCTGATCAATACGGCACTTGGATTTGCCTGGTCACATTAAGTAGTACATCTAATACGCCCTGTGCCTGTCGATGCTCGGCCCCGTATCATTTAATTACGCTGTGATGTGTTACAAGCAGCTCGCCTAATTCATTAACATTAAGGAGAGGCGGCCTTCTCTCTGTTCCCTGTCTGCTTCTCTTCCATGTTGATTACACTGATATATAGTCCCCCTGGAAACATGATGTTCAATTAAAAAAAGCTCTGCCACGCTATTGAGCGTCACAATTGATTAACAAGATGGAAAATCCAGATCTAGAAACATGATATGCCACAGTTTTGGAAGATACTATCTTTTCATGTTTCTTTTATTCTGGATCTAGTACGACAGTGAAGTACCAATACATTGAGAGAAACACATACTTCTCCTTTGCTGATTTTAACTTATGATGCATACATATCGTAAGCCTCGTGCTCAGTCAGACTAAACTACAACATAGGACTTTGTCATACCTTTCTTAAATGATCCCTATGAGTGGTTCTGATCCGACACCCCTATAAGAAGGATATGTATATTAATATTAATGTTTCATTGGTATTTTTCTGATTTTGCACCTCTAGGTTGAAGGATTGTTTGATTAGCACAATAATGATTAAAATAAATCAACATTTGACTGTTAGTAGAAGCAGCAAGCCCTCCAAACTCAGCGACAAAATCATTGGGCCTCATTCACTAATATGTGCGTTGAAAAATGTTCTTTGCTCACAAAATAAGTGCACACGCAATATTACCATTGGATTCATGACATGTGCTCACCGGCCAATTTTGTTCCTACCATTAGACTAATGCTGTGTTCACACCAAACGCGGCGCGAACTATTCGCGCGAGTAGATAACATGCAAAGTCTATGCACAGACGCGATGAGACTGGAGTGACGCGAATTCGGGCCAAACGCGTGAGTTGAAATTGTTCAACTTCGGCGAAAAAATGGCGTGGCGCTGCGGCGCTATAGCCTATCAGCGTTGAGATGTTTCTCCTGTCATCACTGACGTCCTGCCGTTATTGAATCAGGAAAAAAATACTGTAAACGTCTGTGTTCACCCAGAGCTCTACGATACCTCATATCAATAGAGACCGGACCAAACGATGTGTATACATGTATGTGTGTAAACCATGTGGTACAAACTATGAAAAAGAGACTATGAAATGTCGTATTTATGTCTAGATGATGTTATGTTGAGTGTTGATGGAGCTGCTACAATGTTAGCATGGCCTAGCACCGATCGATCCGAGCTCCATTGAGAAAACAAGTATTTTAAACTTATTTGCTTGTCGTCTTGTGGAGAGAACAAACACAACATGAATTCACAAATCAGCGTCATTACGTATTTATTTCGGAGTCCCTTTTTGTCCGTTTAATCACAGCAAAATCAGTTTATTTTGTGTTTATACAGCTGTAGTAGACCAGCCGACGTGTGGCTTGCTAGACACAGTGAATACAGCTGGATAAAATTCACGGAGCTCCTCTGGACTATGTTATGAACTAGACATGACGGAATTTAGTTTCCTGGGATATCTGGGACTTCCACAACACATACTAAGCAGAAATACAGGGTTTTTTTTCCACGGTTGATGGCGGACAATTGAATGGCTTCCAGGGCGATAAGCCACACCCCCTCTCCAGCGCACTCAGTGCGATTCACGCGAATGAACACAAATGGTCCCTGGCGAGACCGGCGGTGTGAACACGGCATAACAGTTAACCTCTGACTGAATGCCAGACGCTGCAGTCAATAGGATTCTGGTTGTGTGTCTTCTGCCTGCACAAATTTATTCAAACCCTCCGCGAAATCTTTGGTTGATTAGACAATTAAAAAATATATATATATATTTCATTTCTTTTTTTCTCTAAACATGAATGTGTCCATTATTTTAATAGTTGAGTATTGTATGAAGGATAACAGGTATGTTTATGCATGGCAGTGGCACTAATAGGCCATCACTCATTTTAGTTTCCACATTTATGTTTAAAATAAAAACATCAGTATGAATCGCTTGTGTGCATGATTATCATGCAATTGACAGACAATGTTGATGTTGGCATCAGCTGACAAGGTATGTTTATACATGTCAGTGGCACGGCCTCCCTACTCACTGTACCTTACACATCTTTAAAATAAAAACATGAATATATGAAACTGTATTATTTGAATAGCTTAGTACTGAATGCACAATAAAGAGGTATGTTTATACACGGCACCCGGCCCATTTAATATAAAACACAATGTTATACAATATATATAGTCGGGGGTCCCTGCTCCATCTCTCTATCAGTTTGGGGGTCCTTGGCCTGAAAAACGTTGAAGACCCCTGCAAAAGGTTACAACTAATCATGATAAAATGATTCATAATTCCGATTTTTCACCTCTTTTGTTAAAATATGGTTAAGTTAAGGCAGCTAGAACTGTTTGTTAAGGAAAGATCCTGGTCTGAATAAACCATCGATGACAGTTGGTAGGAGGAACACGTCTGTCAGACTAAACAGCAACATAATATCAAAACCAGCCCATCCAGTTTTCTGATGGCCTAGCCTGTGGGAGGACATCATTTTCACTGCTTCACAAAACAGCTACATAAATGTAGTTTTCTGGTGTGATATCTCTGTGGGTAAGGTCTTCGTTAAGAGTAGGGAACAATCATGGTCCTGGATTAAAATAAATCCATTTTAACTGTTGGCAGGAGACACTGTGGTCATGGACTTTGTTGAGCTAACCACCCTAAGCTCCTTGCTGATGTTATGTTCACACATATCTCGCTGTCTTTTGCATTTGTTTCTCAACTCCTCCACTCCTTCAACTGACTTATTCACGTTTCTTTGGTTGTTTTTGATACGCCGGCAAGAGTTTAGTTGACAATAACCTGCCATGTATTTTTTTTAAAGTACCTTTCCTTTTTCAGCAATGACGGCTCCTCAGATGGTGCTGTTGAATGCACCATCTGGCGCCCACAATGTTCAGCACAGCTCGGGTCAACTGAACTGAACATGAGGCCCACCCCCGCTCCTGTGAGTGCATCGCAGGCATCTAGGCAGAGCTGCCCCAATGCACCACCTACACCAGAAGGAAGGAGGTGTGGGCAAAAGCATTTTATTTATGTAGACACGCTCGTTGGGCGACGACAGAATGTGCGCTAAGTTTCACTTGACAGTCTGTATGTGTGAATTCTTCAGCGCTATAGCAACATAACGTAACCTTACCATGGTCGGGAGAGAGCATGGCACAGGATGCAAACAAGAGGATTGTAAAAGGTGTAATGATAATATTATTGAGGTCAAATATCAATTGATACTATTTCAACATTTCCTTTTGTAATAACTTGTGATGTTTTCAATATCTTTGATCTTTTGGTCTTTACCAGGGTTCTCAATCTTCCGTAACTGTAGGCCCACTTCTGATTGTGAAGCAAGGAGCACCTTCCCAAAGAAACGAGCAAAAGATTAGATTAAGATTAGAATACACAGCACTGTAAATACGTGTGAGGCCTCTGTCTGCTGTAATGACCAAACCACACCATCACTGCCTGCCATTAGGAATCACAATTTAGACTCTGATGAACAATTAATCAGACACATTGCACTACTACCTCTGTCTGCACTATTACCACTACTCACACGATCACCTCAATTCCATTGCCATTGTTTTCATAGGTTTATGTTCATATATATATATATTAGTGCTGGGCAACGATTACAATTTTTAATCGCGATTAATCGCATGGATTTTTTGCATTGTTTTCGCAAAGTTCAATAATTAATTCAAAAGTAGTGTATTGTGCACTTTTATTTTAAAAGTACTGCTATATGAACAAAAGGGCAATAACATTTGGTTTGCAAACACATCAGGTTATTTTTAACAGCAGTATTCCCTTTACACAGTAGCAGTTCTATCTCACCATCTGTGCTCAGTGTGTATATGAAACGTTCCACTGATGTGCAACAGGAATCAAATGTTTCAGCACGTTTCAGCAAAAATGTCTGTCTTCATGACAGTTAGAGCATGTGAATGCAGCTCTACTGTTCATCAATATAATGCTGTAACTCCGAGGTGATGATGGTGACCCAGCGATCAAAGAATAAAGACACTTTACGCACAATGTAGGTGCATTATCCCTTTAACTCACGTGATGCAGGCAGCATGTTTTATACTTAATGTGAATATAATTCATACTTTGTTAGCATCTTATTCTGAAAACTGGATGTTCGTCTGAAGAAACCGGATGTTGTCTCACGTTAATCATTCCGCTAACTTTCAAAGTCCTTCGCTAACTTTCAAAGTCCTTCGCTCGCTCCCGATCTGTGCTGTTGGAATGTGTTTACGGTGAATTTCAGCATATAGGTGCACTTTCAGCATATAGGTGCACTAACATGTAAGTGTCTGCTGACCACGGAGATCTGAGTGTCTGCTGACTTTACCACAGCGATGTCCAGTAGTCTCCATTTGTCCACTTCGACTGATGCATGTTGCCTCTCACGACACTTTTTATTCAAAAAAATTATCAATTTTGTATCGTTGCATCTGAGGGAACGTTAGCTAGCTTACAGTGGTCACTCATGTAGATGATGTGACATTATTGGCGTGGTGATACTCAAACGTTGAAATCAAATCATTTAACTTACGCATTTTAATTTGATGTTTATTTTTGTAAACATGTTCAACTGTAAAATGTCTGTTCAGTTCTTGGTTTAAATGAATTGTAATTCTTTAAGACCCGAATGCAAGCGTTTCTTATCATAGATGTTGTATTGTGTTGTGTTTGAAGGAGCTAAATTCCAGTCAGGTTCTGGAACTCCCGATTCCAGTGTCCTCAACTGTAGCGACGAACATGTGCGCACACACAGTAAGAGTTATAGCAAGCTTCATATCTCACTCTCAGAAAGGAAAACAAATAATATTTCCCAAAATGTTCAACTATTCCTTTAATGTAGAGCACACCTCCTTTCTTATAGTTTATTTTAAAATACAGAATTATACACAAAAACATATACATTAAATCAAATACACCACATGACCGAGTCCAGATATACAAATCAAATGTCCATTGGCTAATCTAAAATAAAACGAGGACTCTGGGTAACTGTCAATGGTTTATGTGCAAGTGATAAGGTGTGAGTGGCACACATGTGTGTGTGTTGGGGGGTTGTAGGTCCATTCCAAAGCTAAAGGAATATATTGCAGTTCACTGTTTGTAGTATGGAGGGAGGCAGTTCATTTCAGTCCCGTTCAGTTTATTTCAGGGTGTGTAAGTGTTCTAGGAGAAGAAGAAGGAGAAGCCTGGAGAGTTGTCGTAAAGGGACTTAGCTTGATGAATCCCCGAAGTTAAGGAGGCCCATGCTGGTCCAAGCTGTAGCGGAACACGATTCCTTTTCCACCACCTGCTCCCGGGATCAGCACACCTCCAGTAAGGCCTTGTCCTCCCAGAAAGCTCCGTGTATCCAGCCGGTTCATGGATCCTTGCTGCTCCGATTTAGCTTAGTCTACTTCAGTATTTCTTAGTTTAGCGTAACAGGTCCAGAACCTGAATAATAATTGCAAAAGCTTCATTAGCTACTCTCACTCCTCTCTCTGTTCTCCTCCATGCAGCTTTGGTGAGTTGATTGTTTTTGCCCTTCCTCCCAGCTCACAGGTGTGTCTAATCGATAGCCTCTCTTTCCCCTCCTTCAGGTTGGAAAAGGGCAATTCTGTGTATTTCTGTTCTGCTACAAGTTCAATATATTGCAAAACAATATTTTGATGAGGAATAATGAATGGCAGTGAGTAAAGTCAGGGCCTTTAGTTGCCTTATTGATGTCGGTGGTCTAGTAGGTACACAGACCCCAGGAATTTGGGATGGAAGGATGGTCAGAGGGACTTTATTAAACTGATGAAGGAGCTCGACAGTAAATCCAATTGAGCTCCACGGCCCAGCAAGAATGATTGGCTTTCTGCTTCCACGCTGGCATTATGTGTGTGTGCTCAGCACCCAGGGAGCCATTTGGGTGATCGTGAAAAATAAATCCCAGATAGTTTTCGGCATTATGGGGCAATAATGCTTAAACACGTCTTTTCCTTCATTTTCATTACTATAATTGTGTCCCAGCTCAGTCATACGCATTGATACGCTTTTTTTTGGAGCAGAGACACCCCCCCCCCTCCTTCTCTTCCATTGTTGCAGTAAAAGGCTTTAGCCATGATTAATGAATATATTCGGAAGTGACTAGAACTCTTTAGTTAAGCTCTCCCAGAAAACGGCCCATCCCTTCTCTCCTAAATATGCCGGGGCAGATCTATCACCATGAGACTGTGCCGAGCCACTAGGAAGTTGCCAAGCTGTTATTGTTATGTCTTTGGAATAGCAGAAATTGGAGGGTGCAGGTGGGAGCTGGCATTTACCTCCATGTGGCTGCTCGTTTAAAACTCAATGAAAGGGGAAAAGTGCTGAGTTAAGTGTTAAGTGGAGGAGGGAACAGCTGTGAAGCAATTTTTCTGCATTTAGTATATTGTGTGTGTATGTATTGTTTCTGCACTGTTATATCAGAAAAGTTGTCAGTACTATAAATCATGTTTTAATGGCTCTACGGGTTTGCCTTTCTTGTGTTTCAAACAATGTAAAAAGACCATGAAGAAGTGGTCAGTCCACTATGATCAATGATCAGTCCACTCCACAATTATATATCTTTATACCATGATCCTGCACTGATGCTTGCATCTGCTTGTAAATCGAATATCCTGAACCTCTTTATCGTCTTACTTGGCTGCCGTCGGCACCGGTACTGTTAGTTTAGTGGTTAGTAACTGTGATGTCCACCACGACATCAATGACCAACAATCAACTCAACATGACCCAGTTGAACGGCATACGTTGGAGGACTCAACAGTCAACAGCTGATATCAAAGACACAATGAGCAATAAGCAAGCAGGTTTTACATTACACACATGAAGCCACTATCCAATTAGACATTTCTCAATTATTCTCTTAAAACAGAGAATTCTCTGAGAGGAAGGCCTTGCTCACACTCAGTTACGTACATTCACATGTGGAAGTGGTAACATGTTACACCCTGCATGTACACGCTGGATACAGCTGCTGAGTCATTCATCGTCAATAACCCGCCAACACCAACATATCCACTACTGCCGTTGTAGATTAAAATGTTAGTTTTTAATCCACAATTTGTCTTTTTATTCTGTACATATAATCTGCCAGTCAATATGAAACCTACACACACAACAGTATACAGACATCTTTACATGTATATACTGTACATAATCCTCCAGCCTAAGTTCATCCTTGAAGTAATTCCTTCTTCCTAGTAAAACCACAGTCATATCGGTTGGTCATTAATCTGCATGAGCAGATGTACAGGATGATAAAAAAAGATTGTAATGCACTCTTTCTCAAAATACTACCCCTGTGTCATCCATGTATCCTTTCAGTATCTACCTTTTTGTTTAACTGCATTGTGAGAGATGCACAAAATGATCTGGATTTATTTGTTTGACAGAATGCAGAAATCCACAGATTTTGCTACAACTGCACATGTTGTAGTAGAACGCTTTTTGTGTCTCCAGAGGGAGCTGTGTGATGTCTAATAAATGTCCTCAAGTGATGTCACTTGAGTCAGCATTGGTTGGGTCTCAAGACGACAAGTTTGACAACAGAAGCGGGTTTTGATATCGACAAAGAATGCACGGAATAGATAAGATACTTCTGGTTCTACTGCATTGATTTTGATCCTGTTTTTAAACTGGACATTGTGAGTCCGACGGTGTCATAGGAGTGTAATGATGAATTGGCAGAGTACTCTTTTATGGTGTTGTATGGTTTTTGTTAACTGTTAAACTCCTTAAGACTTGAAGACACTGGTAAGATGTTCTGACAGTCCAGTTATGTGAGGGAGGGATCCCTGGGATGCTCTTGGTGGTCCCCATAGATTTACCTATGTCTGCCCTGGTCTCAAGTTGGGCCAGAATTCTATTTATTGAATGGGAAGAGGTCAAAGATCAATGCCCTGGGGTCATTGGACTTCTGGGGAAAGATCAAGGTGGACATTTATGTATAATCACACCAAGTACCATCCAAGACAGGGGTTACCATTAAGATATTACCACGTGATGAGTTTCATACTTAAATCATGTGGTAACAACTGAGCCATCGCTGTGACAGCCATTGAAATTTGCTGTACTATAAAATTAGCAAAGTTAAAATGAACACAATTTTAAAAACACATGTCTAATGGGAGAGCTTGTTGTGCAGGTTAGCTTTGAGTCAGGGAGGCTGTGCCGGCACTGTAACATCCATGGCTAATACGCCAAAGAGCTGAGCCCCTTCAGGCTACACACACAGAGCTCATCAAATTACGAAGCAATGAGATGTGAAAAACAGCCAGGTTTGACAATGCGAAAGAAACTTTCACAGGGTGTGCGTCTTTCACAAACCGAGCCACCCAGCGTGTCTCACTGGCAGAACAAAAGCAGCCCAACACTTATGTCTCCCTTGGTCTGTTGGAGATGCTGGGTGAAAGACTGACACACAGTCTGGCAGTGCTTCTCTTCAAGTGGAGAGGAAGTTCATTGCAACTCTTACATAGCCGTCCGTCAGACGAGGAGAGGACTCAGGAATTAGCTACTTTGCTGAGGTGCCAGCTCTCCCTAAGGGGTTTCTAGAGAGTCTTTACTACATCTGGGGCTCAGCTGTCAGTCAGTCAGCACACAGAGCACCTTTTGTTATCGTACTCATCAGCACTGGGAGCAAGAGCCTTATCTGACAAACAGGGGTGAGACAGCCTATCAACCTGCCCTGCTTTTAGCCTTTTATTGCAGGAATCAAACGGTGTGCCCCCATCAATAAAGGTGAAGGACAAGACAAGCAGGGAGTAAGGCAAGTTTATTTGTACATTTCAACAACAAGGTAATTCAAAGTGCTTCACATAAAACCATTAAAAGCATCAAAACATAAGGCAAAAGAAAAGGAGATTTCAAAACAATTAAGAACATTCACTGCATTAAAACAGTGTAAGAAATAAAATACAGTAGTAAAATGCAGAAATTGATTAATTGAATGTGGTTCAATTAAAGGCAGCAGCAAACAAAAGTCTTCAATCTTGATTTAAATGAGCTGAGGGTCTCAGCAGACCTGCAGCTTTCTGGGACTTTGTTCCAGATATGTGGAGCAGAAAAACTGAACGCTGCTTCTCCATGTTTATTTCTGACTCTGGGAACAGAAAGTAGACCGGTCCCAGACGACCTAAGGGGTCGGGATGGTTCATAAGGTAGCAGCAGATCAGAGATGTATTTTGGCCCTAAACCATTCAGTGCTTTGTAAACCAACAGCAGGATTTTAAAGTCAATTCTTTGTTGGACAGGAAGCCAGTGCAAAGACATCAGAACTGGGGTGATGTGATCCACCCTCCTGGTCTTAGTGAGGACTCGAGCTGCAGCGTTCTGAATCAGCTGCAGCTTTCTGACGGACTTTTTACAGAGACCTGTAAACACACCGTTACAGTAGTCCAGTCTCCTGAAGATAAATGTGTGGACAAGTTTTTTCCAAATCCTGTTGAGACATAAGTCCTCTAATCCTTGCTATATTCTTCAGGTGATAGTAGGCTTATTTTGTAATTGTCTTGATATGGCTGTTCAGGTTGAGGTCTGAATCCATAACTACACCTAGATTTCTGGCTTGGTTTGTGGGTTTTAACATCAGTGACTGAAGCTGAGTGGTGATTTTCAATTGTTCATCCTTGGTACCAAAAACAATTACTTCTGTTTTATCTTTGTTTAATTGAAGAAAATTCTGGCACATCCACTCTGACTACGGACTCCCAGCTTCCTACATCATCCCAGCTGCCGCCTCGGGGGACCCACAGCCCCGGGTCCACCGACATCCCTACGCCAGTCATTCCTGAGCCCTCCTCTCGCCCCAGGACACGCCGCTCCATACCGTGCTTTACACCAGCACCGCGGCGAGCTTCGGTCGCCCGTTCTCTCAGTCCTTGCTTGTCTGCTCCGCCACCACTGGTTGAATCCTCGCCTCCATCCACGCGTATTGCACGCGCAGTGTTGCCGCCTCGTCCCCTCTTCGCCCCGACGACGCTGATAGTCGGGGACTCAATCATCAGGAACACCCGTTTCTTCAACGCGGAGACACACTGCTTCCCCGGAGCAACGGCTCCAGACATCCTGCTGACACTGCCTGGCCTGATGCGCGCCCTCCCGTCTTCCATTCGGCGAATTATCGTTCATGTGGGAATCAACGATACAGCCCTCCACCAGTCCGAGTTGACCAAGATGGATTTTACAAATCTTTTAAGCTTTTTAAACAGCTGTGGACTGTCTGTTTTTATCAGTGGTCCAAGTCCAACACTCGGCCGTGGATCACAGCGGTTCAACAGAGTCCTCAGCCTCCACACCTGGCTCCAGGCCGCCTGCAGGATCAACAACGTGAGCTTCATTGACAATTTTAATCTGTTTTGGGGCCGCTCTTCCGCTTTTAAGAAGGATGGTATTCATTTTAACAAGCTGGGTAGCCGCCTGCTAGCGGCTAATTTACAGTATGCTGTTCACTCCCATTCACATGATTGACTGTTTACACCTGGATCCCCTGTCCGCTGTCACTCTTCCTCTACGATAATTCATCAGCCGCATTCATCCCCTACAAGCAACACCAGCTCCCCCTGGCGGCAGGGAGGATCTCCAGCTTCTAACGTAACTTCCACTCCACGACCCATGAGCATTCCCGTGAGAATCACAGACTCGCGCTCACGCCCTAGTTATGGTCGGTTTCGAGGTGCTGCACGAGTGATCCGTCCTATTGCACATACCCCCAAAGCTTCCTGTGCTGATGACGACACAGTGTCTTCCCCCATCAAAATGTGTCTGATTAATGCACGCTCTATAACAAACAAGGCTCACATTTTAAATGACTTGTTCACAAGTCATAATTTGGCTTTTTTATTTCTGACCGAGACCTGGCAACAGAATATGGAATGCATCCATTTCAATGAACTCTGCCCTGTGGACTGTTCTTATGTTGGGACACCGCGTCTGCCAGGCCGCGGTGGAGGCCTCGCCGTGGTCTGGAAGAATCAGTTTTCCTGCCACTTGGGGAGCACAGAATCCTATGCTACTTTTGAACTACAGCTGACTAAAGTGGGCCGGCAAAAGCCGTTTTACTGTTTTTTAATTTACCGACCTCCAGGTCCTGCAGGTCAGTTTTTATCAGAATTCACAGACTTTCTGACCTCTATTATCAAGCTAGACAAAGTGCTTCTGGTTGGTGATTTTAATCTGCATGTCAATGATACCACAGACTGTATAGCTACTGAGTTTCTCAATATTACTGAATCTTTTAATTTCACGCAACATGTTTCTGGCGCCACTCACAGGGGTGGTCACACCTTGGACCTTGTGTTTTCTCTGGGTCTTGATGTTGATAATACCTGTTGTGAGGACCTATTGATCAGTGACCATAAATGTATTTTCTTTGATCTTTCTGTCAATGCTGACCCCTTGTGTCTGAAACAAACATTCCACTCACGCATTATTACTCAGAGTACAGCTCATCATTTCTCTATGCACTTCTGCTGTGATATGAACACAAATCTCAATGATGTTGAACACTTGATACAGTCCTTTAATGAACATTGCACCACTTTGCTGGATAAAGTGGCACCTCTTAAGGAAAGGACCAGGGCTGCCTATAACACTACTCCGTGGATGACAGAAGCTGTGTGCAGCGTGAGACAGAAGTGTCGCAGGGCAGAGCGACTCTGGAAAGCTACTGGGCTAGAAGTGCATCGTTTATATCTCAAAGACCTCAGAGTTTCTTTTAATACCACAGTAAAGGAAGCTAGAACTGCTTATTTTGCCAACCTAATCTCTTCTTCAAAGAAAAATCCCAAGATTCTGTTTGACACAATTAGAGGAATTGTTTCACCACCTGTCTCCACTGTACCATGCTATTCTGTTGACGATTGCAACAAATTCCTGATCTATTTTAATGATAAGGTAACAGGTATTAGGTCTGGCATTCGGCCTGGGATCTGTTCGGCTACTTGTAGCTCCTCGCAATCTCCTGCTGTTATGGGCTCTTTCCAGCCTATCAGCCTTCAAGACCTGATGGACTTAATTAACAATACAAAGCCATCATCTTGCCCTCTGGATATAATTCCATCCTCTCTATTTAAGAACGTTCTGTTAACTATTGGCCCTGCAGTAACATCTATTGTCAATTCCTCATTGTCTACAGGAATTGTCCCTTCCTATTTCAAACATGCCACTATCCAGCCCATATTAAAGAAACCTAACTTAGATCCAGCTTTGCCCATGAACTACAGGCCCATATCAAAACTGCCTTTCCTGTCCAAACTTTTAGAGAAAGTGGTGGCCAAACAACTTACTGCTGCACTGGAGAGGCACAACATGTATGACAAGTTCCAGTCTGGGTTTCGTAAGCAACACTCTACTGAAACCGCTCTCCTGAGGATTTCAAATGACATTCTCATGTGTGCTGATGCAGGTGACTGCTCTGTGTTAGTTCTTCTGGATCTCAGTTCTGCATTTGACACTGTAGACCATGACATCCTGATTAAGAGGCTACGTGATTGGGTGGGCATAACTGGCATAGCGTTAGACTGGTTTACATCTTACCTCAGTGACAGAAGTTTCAATGTCTCTGTGGGTGCTTTTGTGTCTGTTACCTCTCCACTGTCTTGTGGTGTACCGCAGGGCTCGGTTCTGGGGCCTCTGTTATTTTCACTTTATCTGTTACCTTTGGGACCGATCATAAAAAGCTATAATGTGTCCTATCACTTATATGCAGACGACATCCAACTTCATCTGTCATTCAAACCCAGCGAGGCATTCACATTAACTAGGCTCCTGGACTGTGTCAATGCCATCAGAGACTGGACGGCAGAAAACTGCCTGCAACTCAACGACTCTAAGACGGAGGTCCTAGTTATTGCTCCAGAGGAGTTTGTCCCCATGATCAGGCAGATTATTAGTCCTCTCTCCTCTGCTTCCCATTGCAACCTGCGCAATCTTGGGATTTTCTTTGATCGCTCCATGTCATTTGACCCTCATGTTAAGCAGCTGTCCAGGTCATGTTTCTTCCATCTAAGAAATATCAGTAAACTGAGATCTGTATTATCAACGCCTGAATTAGAAATGATCATACACACATTTATCTCCTCTCGCATTGACTACTGCAACTCACTTTTTACATCACTCAGTGTATCTGCTCTTAACCGTCTGCAGGTCATCCAAAATGCTGCCGCCAGATTACTCACCAGGACAAACCGACGGTCTCACATCACCCCCGTACTCCGATCTCTCCACTGGCTTCCTGTAGCATCTCGGATACACTTCAAAATTCTCACCATCACTTACAGAGCACTTCACGGTCAGGCTCCGACTTATGTAGCTGATCTACTTCGCCCCTATTCACCCGCCCGCACTCTCAGGTCAAATGCTCTAGGTCTTCTGTCAGTCCCACGCACACGATTTAAGACCCGTGGTGACCGAGCCTTTGAGGCAGTGGCCCCGAGGCTCTGGAATGCTCTGCCTGCAACTCTACGCCTCGCAGATACTGTGGATACTTTTAAAAGCCAGCTAAAAACCCACCTGTTTAGGCTGGCGTTTGTGTAAAAGTAAACCCATGTCCTAGACCTGCTCTTAACATTTGTTTTACATTTTTATTTTATTTTTATTTTATTCTTTAACATTTTTTATTCACTCTGTGTATGTAATTTATTGACCGTAGGGTCACATTGTGTTTTTTATGCTTTTAAATGTCTGCTCTGTTAAGCACTTTGTGATAGTACTGTCTGTGAAAAGCGCTATATAAATAAAATTCATTCATTCATTCATTAATTTGTTCAATGCAGTTACCCAGCCCTTGTATGGGATTATAGTCCCCTGGTGACATAGTTATGTAGATTTGTGTGTCATCTGCATAATTATGATAACACAGTTTGTTGTTTTCCATAATCTGAGCGATTGGAAGCATGTAGATGTTGAACAGAAGAGGGCCCCAGTATTGAACCTTGGGGAACACCACATGTCATTTTAGTCAGCTCTGATGTGTAATCAGCTACAGACACAAAGTATTCTCGGTCCTTCAAGTAGGATTCAAACCAGTTAACTGCTGTGCCAGAGAGTCCCACCCAGATTTTTAGTCTTTCTAGGAGTATGGCATGGTCGACCGTGTCGAATACAGCACTGAGATCCAGTAACACTAAGACTGAACTTGTGCCTTTCTTTAACTATGTGTTTGTATGCATTTCTGATTCAATTATTGAAACATACATGGGTATAAATTCCAGAAATTGGGGAAAAAAGGGGGAAATATTGCAAACGTTTTACATTTTGGCTATGTCAGACTACTTTCATCTACTTCTTCTATGGCCTGTGTGACAATTTCCATTCAGTTTTACAGATTAATTTATTATGCTGTGAATACAACAAGAAGACGGTCTCAGATGAATATCTGCGATCTCGACTGTCCTTCCTTACGGCTGGTCTAACTTGCTTATTTTAAGACACAAAGATTACAGCTGAACACACTGAAGTCTATACAGCTGTGATGAGATGAACACAACCTGAAATATACCGCCTAACAAACTACTGCTTATATCTGTCACAGGACACCATTCATCTGTATATAACAGTGGTGGGCCGTCAGGGCCTACTCTGCTGGCCTAAACAGAATCACAAAGTTATCGCTATTTTATAATTTTTCTTAAATATACTACATATATTATTCCCATTATCTTATTTTATCATTGCACAGCTACTGTCTTCCTCAGTTGCTCTGCTTCCAGTAGAGCTTTTATCCAATCAGATGTCACCTCTGTGTCTCTAGGTAAGAACAGAGCCAGAGGCCTGCAGACTCACACCTGCAGCGAGTGCAGATTAAAGTAAATGGAGACGATATTGTTGATTGTCATGGTGTTTGTGGAGGGAAAAAACTCCTCACGATGAGAGTGTAGCAGACCAGCACACGTGGACTGATAGCTTTTCAGTCACACGGCGCTAAAAACGTTACCGAAACTGGTTTACCGTCAGAAAGGATTTTAATCCTGCTGTTGCAATTACAGTTATGCAATGGTGTACATTAAGCTCATGAAATATTACACTATCAACCCACTTTGGAAAAAACTCTTCCCAGTCCCAGGAGAACACGTCTTCCCCAGGACCCTAACTAACAGAAGAGAAAAACGCCTTTCTATATCCCGCCCTCATATTCGTTCGCGACTCCTCCCCTTCCGTCTATCTCAATTTATATTGGCTACCTACTCTCACACCTCAGTAAACGCCTGTCTTCACATCTCGCTCTCCCTGATCAGCTAACACATTCAAATCCTGTCAGTTATGACTTACTCCCTTCTATAATCCTACAACACTTTATGTTTATCTTAATTATGCATTCCCAAAACCCTTATGATTATGACTAATTATGAATTCTTAATTATGAATTATTAAACACTTTTATTATATCTACTAACCACCCCGGTTTTTGCTCAAATTTCTTACATGTTCAACCAATCAGATCTTTAGTTTGACATGTTGGGCGTGTTCTTTGACGTGCCAGAGCCTGCTAGCTGGCCTACAAGTACGTGATTGATCAGTGGACTAGCCTGACATGTTTGGCGGTGACAATCCCAATATCTGTTGCCTCTGTCGAGCGGACATTCTCAGCCCTCAAATGCATTCAAGAAATACAACTGGGGAGGCTTCACTGGCGTCCATTCATCGAGAAGGACTTCTTACTGGAATTAAAACGCACGGATGTACTGAACAACCGTGAGATGAAACTCTTTACTCACAAAGAAAGGAGGCTGCACTTTGTCTTTAAATAGTGAACAGCAGCTCTGGTCATTTAAATGCGTTTGTTTTTACATCTGCAGTAGCTTGTGCTTGTTTGTATATTATTATTTGTACAACTTGTTTTTATGAAGATGGATATTTGTTTGGTTTAATACGTGATAGGAACCATTGTTCGGTCCAATGTTGCTCTGGGGACATATTTAGCTGGCGCCAGTGTTGGCAACTTGGCAACTTTCCGAACCCTCATGGCGACTTTTTTTGTCAAAAGCTACTAGCGACAAATCTAGCGACTTTTCTGGTGTTTTGACTCTGACGTTAAAGCGCGTACGTTCTGCACTGTCGTGAACGAGCAGCAGGTGCTGCCGTGAGCTGCCCCAAAGCACACACAGGCGGGTACTCTCACAGAAGCCTCATGCAGCAGTCCCAGCTGCAGTCAAAGAGAGGAGATGCACTCTCAGCGTATTCTCTTTAGTTGGTGTATTTGTAAGTGTTGGCTTCATTTTTACATGAAAAAATAATAACCGCAGCTGTGTTTCAGCTGCAGGACAGCAGTGAAGACCCAGGTATAAAATGCACAGCCCGCCACTGGTATATAATCTTACATGGGAACAATACAATCATCAGGCCAGGTTAGTGACGTTACAATGGCGCTAAACCACTAGCGCGCGAATAGCCTCGTTTAGCTAATGATGGTAACCTTAGTTAGCTGCCTTATGTTACGGCATTAAACACTTTATAACCATAAAAACATGGCACCGCAAAAGCGAGCGAACTCAACATCAATGTATATGGTGCTTGTGTACTTCTCTCACCTGTGAATACAACAAGAAGACAGTCTCAGATGAATATCTGCGTTCTCGACTGTCCTTTCTTACGGCTGGTCTAACTTGCTTATCTTAGACATTCAGCAATATATCAACAGAAATAGCCTTTTAATAAGGGGGCTCATGTTGGAACCTACAACATGTCTTACTGATTCCATGGACATGTGACACAGTAGTCTTGATTTTGTCTGAGGGGGGCCAACACTGTTCCTTTGAAAACCTTTAATCTACTGTAACCAGCTAGTGGAACCCAACCAAAACTGGATTTTGAAGCCGATATGTATTCAACGCTTGTGAGAAAAATGTCAACTGCAATGAAATTACTATTTTAATAGTACCAAATATTAATGATTTTTTTCAAAATGTTTGCTTATATAACGCCACTGCTGTCTTTAATGAAAAAAGACAACACAAAAATTTAATTATTTTCTATAGACTAAATGCTAGGGGATTTTTCTTTCAGTCTGGGATGTGTCAATGATTAAAGATAATAACAGCATTCATTTAGATGCATTGCATGAAACACTGCAGTGCATCATAATAAAAATCCCCAAAAACACACCCTTGCCTAAACTTATGCCAAATGCATTAACATTATTGAAACACTTAAAAGCAAAAAATGTCCCCTGTGATGCATAAGGGTTGACAAGCTAAAATTGTATAATATGGAGGGGCATATTTCTTTGTCAGGCTCTAGTAGCTTGTGTGCCAATGGTTACCAGTTACTGGCATGGCTGTAACTACCGGTGACGTCACATGATGCAGGGTTACATTGCACCCCAATGCCCCACCTTAGTGAGGGGCTTGACTTGGTGAATAGAGCTGCAGAGCCAGCATGTTGCACAGTGATACAGTGGCCATTAAGGGACAAATCATGCTGGTTTTCAGTTTCATACTTATTGAGCCTATTTTGACTTCCTATTGCACATGTTAACATTAACTTTAACGTTCAAAAAACACTTTATTTTATGTAAATATAGCTGTATTCACCCTCTATCTGAAATGCTCCGTTTTAGCGCCTGTTTCTTTAAGCTCCCCTCCCGAAAAGGCCTGGTCTGCTCTGATTGACTTGGCAGACAAATATGGACCACCTTTGGGGTAGTTCTCAAGCCGTGGGTAGACGTACTCCGATGGTGGCGATACATTCTAATGAGCCTGCATGTGATATAGGAAGGGGTGCCAAATCTGAATGTCTTGTAGAATCACATGTTTTCTGATAGGCAGCCCACAAAACACTGACTGTGTTGTTTTATTTCACAGTTTGGGATTGGAAGGCACAACAGTTCTTCAAATATATGTGCACAAGCACTGAGAAAGTGTTTCACAATATGTTCCCTTTAACGACAATAGGCAGCAGGCTTTGTATATGAGTTTTAACAAATTGTGTACATTATGAGGGAATATATATATATTGGGGTTTCCGGATCACACTCCCACACTTCACTTACAGTGAGAGAACAACATTCATCTGAAACAGTTACATTACAGATTAGCTTAAAGATGCCTAAGCTGCTAAACAGCGTAAGGACAAAGGGACAGTATGTACTTCAAGTGCTGTCTGTCCTCAGCCGGACAAACAGCTTGACGAATGTACCTTGTCTGTGTCGGAGTCAGCGTCGTTGCAGGAACAAGCTTTTCTCTCTGCAAATCAAGCAGAAACACAAGCTTCCCATCATTGTTATTCCAGTCAAAGCGGCTGACAAACAACCATCTCCAGAAAAGCCCCCGCCACATAATGAGATTTGAAATATAATAAGCAGAGTTGGCACGAGGCAATTTTAAAATCCACTGTCTGTTTTTTTCCCCCTCCCTCTCTGTTTTTCATCATGTTTTTGTTTCATCCATTGTCCCCCTTCACCTCCCTGTCTCTCCCTCTATGTCTGACAAACGGTGTTTCCATGACATGGGCATCCCTCAGATCTTCAGGGATTCAAGGATGCTCTCTCCTCACCAGAAGGTTATCACAATGCAGAAAGGGCAATTTTGTGTCTGTCTTCTTCTACTGAAACATGATGTTGCTGTTATGCACTGCCAAGATTAGGGTGAGAAGATCTGATTTTGACTGACAGTGATCTCTGAGAAATGAGGGTTCTTCGCTTGTTGAAGAGTTACTTAAAATGCAGCAAAACAAAAGCTATTCACACATATGCACAGACACACACTGTTTAAAGAGCAAGCGGAAGGAGAAAAAAAAAGCCAAGTTTACTTCGATTTCGCTTCCACTCTTGCTGCAGGGTTTAAGGTCTGCACACTTGGCTTCTGGAAAGCAGTGGAAACTGGGAACTTCTGTCTACTTTGATGTGAAACTACTTTCAGAACTACCCAAGATCCATACTTTGTATATAAATTATTAGTAAACGGTTTATAACATGCTATACCAACTGTAATATGAAAAGGAAATATTAGCTTATATCAAGTTTATATTAAGCTTTGCTAAGCCTGCCTGTCAATGAGCACGTTATGTTGAAAAATCACGATTCTTATTTCAAACTTGTTTGAAACTCACGCTATGTTGGAAAATCACGAATACCTTATTTCAAATGTTATTTGAAGTTCACGTTAGTTATTTATCACGATTTTTATTCTATCAGTATAGAATTCACGTATTGGCGCACAAATCTTATTCTATCAATTGCTTTAGTAGAATTCACGTATTTAGCGCATAACAACGGTCTTACAACAAACCTATATCTGTAGTCAAGCGATCTGTGTCTACGATCACCGTATAACACAATCCTGTCTTCTACGTAAAAGCGTGCAAATAGTGATATGCCAGAAAATGAAAAAGGGAATTTACATGAACCACATTCGTAAAACGAAACCACGAACGTCAAAAACAATTGTTACCCAAATAATAAAACAATAAAAAGACTACTTGACCATTCATCTGTGTCTGTTAAATCATATGACCTTAGTATAATTTTACCATTACTTTTACAATTGGAATTTTAACTTTCTTACCCGTTTGTAGAAATGAATTCTTTTTCATTGGATTCGCGTGCCGTCAATCAGAAACTCCCTCAGGTCTGCCGGTTCTTTCTCTCTTATCTAATGAGGTATAAGACAGGAAACTTCAGTTTGTGGATTCCTGGGAGAGGCCTCTTTCCCCCGGTCAGTCCTTCTGGAGCTCTGATAGACAGTCAGCGAATCCTGCCGACAACGCCAAATTGTTGTGGAATATTTCTATGAAAAGTCGGGAGAAGAGTGTCAAAGTGTTATCAAATCATTGTCAAATGAAACAGAGTCTGGATGAATGATCAAAGTTGTAATAGTCAATTTATTTGCTTGCAAGCAAAGAGAACACTGTCCCACAGACACATCACGTCATCTGCAGGAGGTGCTCTGAATAACACAGTCAGATGCATGTCTTGCAAGCAAAGAGAGCACAGTCTCACAGATACATCACGTCATCTGCAAGAGGTGCTCTGACAACATAGTCAGATACATGGACATTTATACTCAGCCAGGTGCTTCCTTTGATTTGGTCACTGTGACCCAATCAAAGAGTTCAGATACAAGAAATACAGAGTCTGAATAAGCCTGTTTTACCATCACACATCACATATACATACAGAGGGTCATGCTCTTCAGCTGATGCTCATCAGGAAGTACCGTAATCTAGACCTCTGTGTGTCGCCGTCTTTGAAGACAGAAACAATGCACAGGAAAACAGATAACAAGATAACAGATAACAAATAACAAGACACCTGGATGCAAAACTGATAGAATCATCTACTCAAATAGGTTTTGTGCCTGCACTTTTAAAGACTTACATTCTTCAATCCTAAAGCATAAGACCATGACATATTTTCCCATAACAATAACCATTCAGAACTCTGTTGTTAAACATACAATAGATTTAACCTTTTACTGCCACGAGGAACTTTTACTACTTAAGCAAATAAATTCTCTTGAGAAATTTACTTTGAATGCAGATTAGATATTTCTTGCAGGATATATTAGCAGGCACAGCTACAGCTCACATACAAATAATACTATTCTTAATTAGATCAGGTTACAATTTCTTCTTAGATTATTTTTTGTGTGTGCCTGTGGAAAGTCCCTTACTTCCCTGCATGGTTGCTCTTACTCAATCAAGGCTCCGCACGTGTGTCCGGTTACACCCAACGTCTGTTATGATCTCATCTTGCTCACTTCCCTTTTCTCCGCTCTTTCCACACACATACACACTTCACTCTACTCAGATACACATACAGTATTATCATCAGGTTTACATTTGTTATGTCATACACGTTTGCTTTAATATGATCATTCGATTTCATCCTTTAAACCATAATTATATGCTTTGTGTCCCTTTAGCCTAATTTACATACCGAACATGTATTCCGTCATTTAAGGCAGCTTCCCTGGGATCTCAACTCTTTTTGACAAGAGCGATAATCATTTAGTTTGACTTCATTCATTGGACCTGGCATTGTGCTTATGTCTTTTTTGTAATGCAGATTTAAGATTGGTCATTTCTTTAAATTGACTTACAACAACCTGTACAGGGACATCTATGCTCGTCACATTTTTGTATTGCTACTCTTTGTGGATATATTGAGGTAGGTAGCTAGCTATATAGGTAAGATAATGTCCACATTCTTGATTGGCCAATTGTTTTTCAAACAGTTACAATAAAAACACACTGCAATAACCCATTTCAACATATATGCCGACGTGAAAGGCACACTGAGCAGATCCGACACACTTAAAATGTGTTTATGTCCAGAAATGGACTGCTTCTGGAAGTGGGTGCAATAAACATGTGTGTATGTTACACCAGGGTGTAAGAAAGTGTCCCTCAGCTACATAGATAGCTTACACCGATGCAACACGCATTGAAGAGCAGTTGAACAGGGGTTTGCAGGACTATGATGACAAGCCACCAAACTATATTGAGGGAACCTTCATTTGGTCTTCTGAAGTCATCTTTACATGACTTCCAGTCATAACACTTGTGTTTTTATTTTTTTTGCTTTGCTCTAACATAATGAGTAAAAAGAAGATGGAGATTGTCTGTAATGGATTTCAATCCTGTGACCTTTCAAGCGCAGGATGGCTCCTCCAGCTGATATCTCACCCCCAACCTCTAATGATTGCAGGGCTCATCATGACTGTTGGCTCCCAGCTGCAAGACGATTATATTTCATAGAAACTGATGTCCCTTCAAATAACATCTAGCAGCACACCCATGCCTGTGTGTGTGTGTGTGTGTATGTGAGAGTGAGAGCTGGGGCAAATGAGAGTATGTGTAAGGGAGGTTGTGGGGATGACAGCATCACGTTACCGCCCTGCTATCGACCGCCACAGGGCTTGTCTTCCTGCAGTAGACGCAACATTAATAAAGCTTTCGCATCTTCTCTGAGATTGGGATCTCAGAGAAACAGCGAAAGAGGGAAACGGAGAGAGGCAGAGAGGAAGAAAGCTTTCCTGGCTTGTCGTATGGAGGTAGCCCATATCTGTGCATCATCACCTCCCCTAATAAAAAGCCATTTTTCATAAACAGAAGCTTTCCAGCAGAATCCACACTCTTCTTTGATCGGATACAATTTCTATATCTATGGTGTCTCTGATATAATGAATGTCACGAAGCTTGTTTAGACATATTTATTGAAGAATTGATCAGCACTGGAGCAATCGTGTATGGAAGACCTTTGTTGAAATTCTGAAGAACAATTACACTGTTAATTCATTCGATTTCATGATGATATTGTATGTTGAATGAAAAGAAAATCATTCATAAGAAACCCAGATGTACAATTGAGCCTATGGAAGAAAGCTTAAAGATATATACATGTTTTCATAATCTCTGAGGTTCATAAGTGTAAAATAAAAGTCTGAGGATGTGGAATGAGGCCTCCTGGCATTGATATGTGATCTGTATTCAAAAACATGACAGAACTCTGATCAGCTGGCCTTCACATTTACACCTGGACACTTCAATAAGGCAGTTCACAAACCAACGAGTGACGTCACCCTGACTACATCTTCTTAAAACAGTCTTTGGGTCACGCAGTACACCCACTGAGATCGGATCACAATGCGAGCCTGACCACCTCCAAACGTTCTCTGGCCAAACCAATCGTGTTTTAATCACAATTTGTTCTGCATGCATTTCCACCTCCACCGAGTCTGAAAGTCTGACAACGTGTATCGAAAATATGAGATCATGGAAAGGAAGACAGAGGTTGTGTGACTCTTTACTGTATCGTGCACCGCCTTTACTGTCCGCCGTTTTATTTGAGTGCCCATGATCTGGCTGCTCACTTCATACAGCCTCAATCATCTTAGGAGGTAGAGTCTCTGCTGCAGTCTCTTGCACAGGTTATCAATGTGTCTTCTCCAGCAAAGACAATTGTCTATGGATACATCTGAGGCATGAGGACACCTGAATGACTATGTGGTTCTTGGTCCGTGGCTTGCCACAAGGACCATCTCCTGTGTTTTGGTGGTGTTTAAAATGAGATGGTTAAGTGTCACACCACTTGATGAAGCTGTTTATCTCATTGTGGTATACAGAAGGGTTCATGTCCTGGTGGGAAGTGATTCACAATACACTAGACCTCTCTTCCTTTTAACGTGTGTGCATTAGCCTCCTCTATCAAGGATCGATCTATCAAGGCTCATCAATTTTGGTTTCTATGTTAATTTGCAAAATATTACATCACTCATTGTTCATAATAATCAGGATATGAAAATGCACCTGCTCATGTTATAACATAGTGCCTCTGTTGTACAAATTACATTCCCTCTAGATATTTCTTGTATACCCCGACTTTAAAGCTGAGATTGGGAGCGTTTCAATTGCCTCTCAACATGTCGACGGCAAGCCGGCAGCTCATAGCTAACAGTGCTAACCGTACAAACTACGGCGCGTGGCCGTGAGCCAAGTAGTGGGCATTCTCTGCTCAGGTGGACATTACTACACTTTATCTTTACAAAGATAACAGGTGTTGGCTGCCATAGTAATACAGCTCCTTTAAAGTTGTAGTACTTCCCATGAATTTATTGCATTTTAATGATCACGGCACTGAGAGTAAAACTATTATAATGTAAGCAAGTTTCCTTAATTAACTGGTTTCGTGTAAGTCATCAAAGGATGTAGGAATGTAAAATAATATATAATTAAAGTTGTTCTAAAAGCCATTATAATTGAAGAAATACCAGTATCGACATTCCACAACTTGTATCAGTCCAGTGCTTCGCTCCAGTTTCCCAGAGTAAACAGAAGCCTTGTTCCCGCCATGAACATTTGTTACACGCCGTCTGTTCGTGACAAACCTTAACATGCAAGGCTGCAGAGGCTAATGGGATTGCACCATATGGGCCCACATATTGCACACATTCATCTTGCTTGGAGGTGTATTTCATTGTTTTTTAGTTTTTGATGAAATGCATTGACGTTTCCACAGGGCACACATCTCCCCTAAGCTCCCTAACCCTTCCTATCCACCAAACAAACACAGAAAGAGAAGAGAAGAGGAATGAAATAGATTTCTGTTTGTTTGTTTGTTGTTGTTTTTTCCAACCCCAGAGGCCGGCCTGGTTTTGAAGGGAGGCCGTCTCAGACCTGTCCGGAGAAAAGCGAATGTCGAAGATAGTGTTATCGGTCCCCGAGGGCTACAGACAGATAGCTGACAACTGAATCCAAGGCTTAAGTAAAACACAGGTCTAATAGTAGCTGTTTTACTGGCTGTAAACATCGATCATCCCACTTGTCCAACACTTTCGGAGCTGGAAGACCACCATGCTACAGGCTATAGTGGTTTGATGTGAGAAAAATAGCAGTTCATCGGTAAGAAGATTGCATTGATTCCCCTCGGGCCAGAGGGAAGGAGAGATATAGATAGAGACAGACAGAGAGGGACAGACAGGCAACCCTGTTCTTTGTATCGTTTTTCACCTCTCTGCATGAAGTGGGAGTTTGTGTGGAAATGGGGAAAGGGGGAGTGAAGATCCTCCTGAATTCTTCCATGCTTCCTTGATCCTTTTAGAGCAGCACATGGGGTCGTCTTTATGAGTCGACAAATCTGGGCATGATCCCAAAACGAATAAATTAAAAACGTACCCAAAATAAACTAGCACAAATTCATTTTCTGAAAAACTCAAAAAAGGTACCCGATCTGAAAGGGACCCGAAGGAAAACACAACTGGTCCAAACAACAACCCAGGATAATTAGACCTGTTTCGAAATCCATTTGGACCCCACCTGGATAAAAAGACCCATCGAAAATCTATCCAACCCCACTTGCAGAAATTTCAGCAGGGGCAGAAAGAGCTCCTTCAAGTAAAGATGCCTCAGAAACGGACTCAAGAACACGACCTGAGATGCAAACCCAATCCAATTGCACTGAATATAATTTGGACCTGGTCTAACTCAGATGCTGCTTCAGGTCACAGTCACGACTAGGGATCCATGTGAGCCCATAAGGACTTGTGAGTGTAGTAATTCGTGGTTCAAGGGATCATAGAACTCACGGTTCAGATCGGATCACGGATCGGATCAGCACAAAAGAAAAAAGGGAGCAAATGTAACTTTCAGAGATCCCTGATCACATTTTTTGACACTGATACAAATTGCAGATTGTACAGCTGGTCTACAAAGCTCCAGACAATTTTTGTTTTCAAACGCTCTGTCTGTAAATGTTATGCTTTTACTTTGTTAAAGTAATTCAGTGTTTTTTTCTTCTTCATAAAAACACACAATTCAAATGATAAAGAAATACAAGATTGTATATTTATTGATTAAAACAAATATTGCCATTACTAGTTGTAATGATGAATTATAATCTGTTTAGAGCTAGTGTTAGGAAGTTAAACAGCTAATAATTAATCTTTAACTGTGAAAACATCTCCTTTAGTTATTTACAAGATCACATGTGAACACATCATAATTCTGAACATAGCCTGAACGCATCATAATGTAACCGAACGGAACCGTCCTTCGTTGGCCATTAGCGGTCCTGCTAACGTTACTAGCTCTCCTCCTGTCAATTTAAACACAGATTAGTTGTTTGCAATGTAACATTATCAGAGATCAGCGACGAGAAAAACATAAATAATGTCCTGATTGCATATTGTACTGAATATCGACGGGTCAGTAAAACTTTATTTCATACCGTAGTAGTTAACGTAAAACTGTACAATTGATCCGTGGTTCACATGCGTGCTGAACCGTGAGAGGAGATCCTTACGGATCGACGTGAACGATCCGTTACACCACTAGTAGTAATGTAACTCTGTATTTTGGATAGAGGTAGTTGAATAAACACTTTCATTTTGACAACAAATTATGATTGGAATTCACATTTACAAGTTTTTCATTGGTAGCCCCCTAGTGGCCACAGGGAGCTGCGCAACCACTTGTGCCAGGATCAGGACTATATGCCATGTATGTCTTTTGAGATAGACAGGATATTAGATGATGTGATCCTTGATGATGTGCCCTTTGGAAATGTGCTATCTTTGTTTGTTTAATTTTGGTTTTGAGGACCTGGCAACACTTTCAGGAAAGGAATCCCAATTAGCATTGGAGCACGAGTAGAGGAAAACAATCCCCTCTCTGGTCTTTTGGTCCGGGCCTTTTTAATCCCCTGCACCTACAGGGGATTAAACAAATTGTCATGCCCAATGCTTTTTGCACCGATATGTATTTTTCAGTTGACATCGAGTAGTCTATTAGTCTCTATAGCAGGGGTCTTCAACGTTTTTCAGGCCAAGGACCCTCAAACTGAAAGAGCAGGGACCCCCTATTGTATAACATGTGTCAGGTACAGTGAGTAGGGTGGCCGTGCCACTGCCATGTATAAACATACCTTGTCAGCTGATGCCAATATCAATATTGTCTGTCAATTGCATGATAATCAAATTGACTTTTTTTTTTAAACAAATGTGGAAATGAAAAATGTGTGATGGCCTATTAGTGCCACTGCCATGCATAAAGATACCTGTTATCGTGCATACAATACTGAACTATTAAAATAATGGACAGATTCATGTTTAGAAAAAAAAAGGAAAATCTTTTTTATTTCTTCTAATCAACCAAACATTTTGCGTACCCGCTGCAGTATCTCTGCGGACCCCCGTTGACGACCTCTGCTTTATAGTAGTATCTATTATAGTCTCTAGTAGGAGCTGGAGCAGGAGTTCATGCTCAGGTTTCTCACTACTGTACCTTAGTCCAGTGCCATCACAGGTTGGTAGCAGCAAGTTACCTGTAATCTGTAACTTTTACGAAATTGTTTCGTCAGATTAGTTTTATTGCAGCATACTTTTTACTCTTACTTGAATCGATTTTTTGAGAAAAATAAATACTTGTACTGCATTACATTTCGACAAATTCATCCCGCTCCTTTTGCTATTCATTATCTTATGATCCATTAGGAGGCAGGTGGTAAGCTATGAAGGTATATTTGTGTCTTTGTTACACAAACAAAAAAAATGTTTTAAAAGCAAATTTCTCGCACTGCAATCAAAAATCAAGTTTGTAAGTGAAAATATATAAACTTATAATAATAATTTGTTAGTTTTGCTGATGAAACTAGAATTTTTGATGAAAAAAATAAAAGCTTTGGTTTTGAAACGAAAAGCTGAGTTGGGTGTAGTGGGCGGGGCATACGCTGCTGAATGTGCCGGGAGTTTCTATTGGTCGGTTTGACTTGTCTCTCGGTATCTGCATCATCTAAACACGGACGGGATGTTACGGTGACATGGAGGTAAGTTGACTGCTCTGTTTTGTCAAAATTATTTTAAATATAGCAGCACTTCACTTTGTTCTCATGTTGTTAGTGTCGTGGAGTCTCTTTTTAAGAACAACATGGAATTTGTTTTAAATTGTGTCATACATGTGTAGCTAACCTTAGCTAACATAGATGCAGTGGTGTATAGTAACGAAGTAGAAATACTTTGTTACTGTACTTAAGTAGTTTTTTTGGGTATCTGTACTTTACTTTACTACTTATATTTCTGTTTACTTTTACTTTTACTTCACTACATTTTGCAAAGAAAACTGATACTTTTACTCCGATACATTTCCCCTGAAACCTTCGTTACTCGCTACAAAATCAAATCTATCTTTAGAAACAAAATGAATCATGAGACCAGCGTCGGGGACTGTGGTGGAACACAGACTGCACGCAAGCAGGTTTGGTGAATCAGTGGTCCTAGCAGCAAGTTAAATCATTGGTTAATCACGTTAATGCGCAATTGCAAACAAGTGCTCTCAAAGCCGCGGTGTTTTGATTCCCAGTGATGCCCAGGATGCTACATGCTATAAGCTAGCGAGCGACTACATGAGTATAATTCCACTCTACGATGACTGATTTCATGATGGAAGCAGAAATGGAAGCACCTGCTACTCCCGCAACAAACGACGGTGGTGACGAAGACCAACACCAGTGGATCGCTAGCGAGTTAGTCAGCTGAGGAAGTGTTGACAGTTGTGCAGCACTAGTTGGCTAACGTTAGCTATAGCTAGCCACCACACCATAGGATTGATGGGAGCCGAGAGAGCGCAGCGTTAGCATTAGGGAAATCCTTCGCAGCAGTGCGCAAGCTGTCTGTGACGCTGAACACACCTCTACCTGCCTCAGCGGCCTGTGAAAGGCCATTTAGCATCGCAGGACTAGTCTTCAGCCCAAGAAGAGAGAGACTGAATTCTCGCAATTTTGAAAACCCACTTCTTTTGAAGATGAACAGGACATTTTTCAGTTTCAAGTAATGACTGGGTTGTTACTTTCGGTGCTGCTTTAGTATTGATCATGTTTTGATATTTGAGTCATGTTGTGGATGATCAGATGGAGTTATGATGGTAGCAGTCGCCCAATTGCAGATTCAGCTTGAGCAAAACCTGTGTCTATTGTGTTCAAATCAGGCCCATAGGAGTTTACAAGGCAGGCGTCCTTTCTCTGCATCAAGTGGATATTTTTTGCTGAACATAATATTATGCATTTGCCCTCTACATCCTCTAGTCTAATGAGCATACTTATAAACGCACTGTTACAACTCCTTCATAGTGTCATATTGCTTTTCGGAGAATTATGATGATAAGTTCACAGTAGATGCAAAAGTATACTTATGTACAATATATTATGTTGAACATTGTTGCTCCTGGATGGATCATAGCCAACCCAATTATGTTCAACACAGCTCCATGTCCTTGGTCATGGTGCCACAGCACTTAAAAGAATAAACTTCATAATTCTCAAAATTCTGACCCTTTGCGTTTTTATTAACAGCATTTACTTGTACTTTTACTTTCAATGTTCAGGTTATGATGTACATTTAATATCAGAAAATTACTTTTGATACTTAAGTACTTTTGTACTTAAGTACAATAAATATCAGATACTTTAAGACTTTTACTCAAGTAGTATTCTAATAGGTGACTTTTTACTTTTACTGGAGTAGTTTTCCAGTAAGGTATCTTTACTTTTATTCAAGTATGGCTTTTGGGTACTTTATACACCACTGCATAGATGCCTCAGGTGCATGTAGCGTTAGCCCACAGTGGGGCTACATGTCAACACAGCAGCCCTCCATGTTGTTCTTAAAAAGAGACTCCACGACACTGACAACATGAGAACAAAGTGAAGTGCTGCTATATTTAAAATAATTTTGACAAAACAGAGCAGTCAACTTACCTCCATGTCACCGTAACGTCCCGTCCGTGTTTAGATGATGCAGATACCGAGAGACAAGTCAAACCGACCAATAGAAAATCCTGGCACATTCAGCAGCGTATGCCCCGCCCACTACACCCAACTCAGCTTTTCGTTTCAAAACCAAAGCTGGATGGACATAACTGATGTAATGTTTCAACCCCAGATGGTCTTCCTCAGGTCAAAGTAAAGACACCTGTATTTAAAAGGTAATTCATGATGAAACATTACAACATTATCTCCTAATTCTTCCAAATGAGTCATCTGACATGAGACATTTCCAGAAAGACAAGAGACTGATTCGTCCTCTTCTCTAATTATATTGTCTTCATGTGAGAGGAGAGACCTGGATGTGGTCCTTACCTCTCTGTGATGGGACATCTATACTGGAATGATCCAAGTTTAAGGACTCTGTCACATGTTGGCACTCTTTATATTAACTTTTTATTTAGCAAATAAAAATATAATATAGGAACCAACAACCAAAGAATGTAATTTAAGACAATACTTTACTTATGGGTTTAATGGAGTACAATATTAATATAATTTGTTCTCACACTTGAGAGAATAATATTGTCTGATGTTTATGATGCAGTTTATCTGTTATATTTATATGAGATGATGTGTGTTCACTTCTTTAGCTTGACGTGAGGAAGATCGTGTGTGCTTGAAATACTTCCAGTCAAATCCACATCAAATAAAAGACAGTAGTGTGTCTGTGTTTTTGTCTTAGTATTTTACTTCAGTTATTTCTGAGTCATTTTTTTTCAGTAAATATTTTTAAACTCTCATTCAAGTAGTTATATTGATGACAACTTTTACCTCTACTTGGGTAGAGTAACAGTACTTCCACTTGAGTACTGTTTTTGGCTGCTCTACCAACCTCTGGTTGCCATCCTTCAGGATTCTCTCCTACACAAAGTGCAAAGTGGGTCAGTGACTTAATGGACCCTTGTTGCTGATGAGAGCAGCAGGCTTGGCGTCGATCCCTCTGCCTGTGTGCTGTGGTAATAAAGGTGCTGGTAATGAATGGGAGCAGTCTCCATCTGCAGCACCTGCCTCCCTCCTCACAGAGATAATTCAGAGCAGGGAGGCTCCCATTGTTCACACGAGATGATTGATGAGGTAAATAAACATCCACACAAAAAAACATTTACTCCGTATACCAATTTGTAAATCACACACCCACACACACTCCAATACACACAATACGTTACTGTATTTCACAAATATAAGTATAAGTAGCCAGATACTTGCATAATAAACATGGTTCACTATGAAAGGCCTTTTGTACTGGTTCCCAGTAGCCAGTACATTTGCATTTACTCATTTGGCAGACGCTTTTTTCCTAAGCAATGTACAAATGAGGTACAATCCAAGCCCCAGAAGATCAAAGAGAAGGCTTTGACAATACTATACTCTCAAATACGTTCATGACAAATCACTTTTTTAAGAGAGAGAGGATATAGAGAAGGATGGACAGAGAGGAGAGACAGAAAGAGCATAGGTGAGAATACTCTCAGAAGAGGTAGGTCTTCAAAGGACTTATGAAGACAGAGAGCGATTCTGCTGACCCAATCAAGCACAGTAACTTATTCCACCCCCGAGGGAACACGTAGTAAAAGAGTTTGGATTGAGATTTTTTGCCTCACAGACCGAGTGTGAGTGACAGACGCAACATGCTCAGTGAATGTTTTGGTCATCAATCAGGATGCCCAGTTTTCTTGCAGACTTTGTTGCGGAGAGCGAGGCAGAGCTGAGCTGGATACTAATGGTGTGCTGAACAGAAGCACTTCCTGGGATAACCAGGACTTCACAGAGAGACTGAGTTAAAGGTGGCACCATCATCCAGTTTGAGATGTCATTGAGGCAGGCTGAGATCCGTGCTGAAGGACGGATGACGGGAAGGACAGAGAGCGGATAATTGGACCAAAGGAGGAGGTGTATATTAAGAAGAGAAGGGAACCAAATGCATCGTTGTGGAAGTGTCTCTCATTGCCATGCCACTTTGAAAGATCTCCCTGTAAGCTCGGACTCAACCAGAGT
Organism: Melanostigma gelatinosum; assembly: GCF_949748355.1. Taxonomy (NCBI): domain Eukaryota; kingdom Metazoa; phylum Chordata; class Actinopteri; order Perciformes; family Zoarcidae; genus Melanostigma; species Melanostigma gelatinosum. The sequence continues at coordinate 3,322,881 of NC_136638.1, forward strand.
AGCGCTGTACCAGAGGAAATCTGCTCTTCCTCTGAGCCGCTATCAATTTAACGTTCTTGCTTGTTTCCACTGGACGCGACACAATGCGGAAGCTGCAATAAAAGGATAAAAAGGGACGCCGAAATGATGCTGATTTGTAAAAAGTTTGAATTCATGTTGTGTTAGTTCTCTCTGTAAGACGACAAGTAAATAACTTTTAAAAAACTTGTTTTCTCAATGGAGCTCCAATCGATCGGTGCTATTCTTTGTTAACATTCTAGCAGCTCCATCAGTACTCAAAATAACGTCATTTGATGAAGAAAATCATCATATAGCTTTTGAATCCAACTGTTCCAATCTTAATTTCCATGATTGCAGTAAACACGAGTGTTCCTCTTATGTCAAAGTATCCAGAATCATTTGAGACGTAAAACCTCATATCACAAGTAAACAGTTAATATAACGTGTTATGTAACATATTCTGGTACAAACCAACATTCTTAAGAAGTGATTAGGAGCAGACACAGGGGAATCAAACTCTCCAAAGAGTATCAAAACATTTCCGTATATGGAGCTATGTCCTGCCATTAGGGCAAGTGACTAGAACATGCCCTAATTAGGAGTCCAGAAGTGCTCTGCTTTTCGATTCAACAGACTGGTTTGACTGATGGAACACAGCTAAAGAGGCGTGCATTTAGACTATAAAAGTGATCCGAGGACAGTAAGATTTTGAATCTGTTTCGATATGCCAAGTTCATGTGATGTTGACGAATATGCGTTCAAAACGATTCCCGCTGGTTGCAAATCCAGTTTGCCATCTTTTCTCATCATTTTGCCACAACATAATTGGTGCCCAACGTGTGTTCGAGTCGAGGCCGAGACACCTTCCACTTCTTCAGCCAACCGACAGCCACGCTATAGATTTATTTCTGTATAGCGTGGTTCTCGCTTGTGTGATACAGAGGGAGTGTCTGGGGTCCCCTCAACGGAACCCACGCTCTTTGGCGGAGGAGGAGAGAGGCAGACTGGTGTTTGCTGGTTAAAATACTGAAAGTTGATGTGTTGAAATGATTCAATTTGATCTCCAGCTGTAAAAAGAGGGCTCTCTGTATCAGAGACGATCGCAGCACTTGGGGCTGGGCATCTGGATTGGCCAAGATAAACTCAAACGCGGAGCGCTCCGTGAATCTCTCAAGCTCAAGAGACTTTTAGTACGGTGATAACAAAGCGACTGTGCTCATGATAAAGCAATTTCTGCAAATAATTGTAAGGAACTCCAGTGTGAGTTGGATATGTAAGTCCCGAGAAAACCTTCTCTGAGCTCAAGAGAAGTAACGAAAGGACTGGCTTAGATTTACATAGTATAACTATAATGTGGGTCTTTGATGAGTTTACTGAACTGCTGTCTGTAATCTGTATTGATTTTGACTGTGTTGTTATTGTTGGTGATTTCAATATCCATGTTGATAATCCCCAGGACAGAGATTATATAGAACTATGTGGTGTCCTTGATAACTATGATCTGACTCAGCATGTGACAGGACCCACCCACAACAAGGGGCACACTCTGGACCTAATCATCACCAAAGGTGTAAACATTTCCAAGGTTGCTGTGACTGATGTTGCACTCTCTGATCATTTCTGTGTTTTCTTTGAGAGTGCAATCTCCTTGCACACAAATGTCCAAACCAAGGTTGTGACAAAGCGTTACATCTCTGAAAACACCAGTGAACTATTTATTCAGAAGTTCTCCTCCACACCAGCCCTCTCTTGCCTCTCAGTCAATGAGCTTGTAGATGGCTTCAATTTTAAAGTTAAAAATATTATTGATGCCATTGCACCCACTAAAGTGAAGGTTGTCTCGGGTAAGCAAAGATCTCCTTGGAGAAATGCTACGCTGGTCAAAATAGAGAAACGAGAGTGTCGGAAAGCTGAGCGCAGGTGGCGAAAAACTAATCTCCAGGTTCACTGTGACATCTATAAAGAGAGACTTCGCAATTATAATTTGGAACTTAGAAATGCAAGGCAGTCATTCTTCTCTGACATCATAACCAAAAACAAGAACAATACACGCGCCTTATTTGCAACCGTCGACAGGCTAACAAACCCTCCAGTGTCGGTAGCTGCTGAGCTCCAATCCACCTGGGCATGCAATCAATTTGCCTCCTTTTTTACTGACAAAATTCAGAAAATTAGACAAGCAGTCAGTGCCTCCACACCAACCACAGGATATGTGTTGTCCCGATCTCTGAATAACATCCATTCAAATATCATGACACAATTTCACTCAATCGACCGTAGAAGCCTAGAAGACATTATACAACATTTGAAGTCATCCTCCTGCTGCTTGGATATTCTACCAACACACTTTTTCAAAAATATTTCAAACTGCATGACCACTGATCTCTTACATATTGTAAACACATCCCTTCTCTCAGGTGTCTTCCCACAAGCCCTAAAAACAGCAGTTATTAAACCGCTCCTAAAGAAGGCTAGTTTAGACTCCGCAACGATGAAAAATTATAGGCCAATATCAAACCTCCCATTTTTAAGTAAAATAATTGAAAAAGCGGTTTTCCAACAGCTGACCAACTTCTTGGCCGTAAATAACTGCTTTGATGTTTTCCAGTCAGGCTTTCGACAGCACCACAGCACTGAAACTGCTCTTGTTAAGGTTTTCAACGACATCCACTTAAACATAGACAATGGCAGAAGTTCAGTCTTAGTGTTACTGGATCTCAGTGCTGCATTCGACACGGTCGACCATGCCATACTCCTAGAAAGACTAAACATCTGGGTGGGACTCTCTGGCACAGCACTTAACTGGTTTGAATCCTACTTGAAGGACAGAGAATACTTTGTGTCTGTAGCTGATTACACATCAGAGCTGACTAAAATGACATGTGGTGTTCCCCAAGGTTCAATACTGGGGCCTCTTCTGTTCAACATCTACATGCTTCCACTAGCTCAGATTATGGAACGCAACAAAGTGTGTTATCATAACTATGCAGACGACACACAAATCTACATAACGATGTCACCAGGGGACTATAATCCCATACAAGGGCTGGGTAACTGCATTGAACAAATAAACATCTGGATGTGCCAGAATTTTCTTCAATTAAACAAAGATAAAACAGAAGTAATTGTTTTTGGTACCAAGGATGAACAATTGAAAATCACCGCTCAGCTTCAGTCACTGATGTTAAAACCCACAAACCAAGCCAGAAATCTAGGTGTAGTTATGGATTCAGACCTCAACCTGAACAGCCATATCAAGACAATTACAAAATCAGCCTACTATCACCTGAAGAATATATCAAGGATTAGAGGACTTATGTCTCAACAGGATTTGGAAAAACTTGTCCACGCATTTATCTTCAGTAGACTGGACTACTGTAACGGTGTGTTTACAGGTCTCTGTAAAAAGTCCGTCAGAAAGCTGCAGCTGATTCAGAACGCTGCAGCTCGAGTCCTCACTAAGACCAGGAGGGTGGATCATATCACCCCAGTTCTGATGTCTTTGCACTGGCTTCCTGTCCAACAAAGAATTGACTTTAAAATCCTACTGTTGGTTTACAAAGCACTGAATGGTTTAGGGCCAAAATACATCTCTGATCTGCTGCTGCCTTACGAACCATCCCGACCCCTCAGGTCGTCTGGGACCGGTCTACTATCTGTTCCCAGAGTCAGAACTAAACATGGAGAAGCAGCGTTCAGTTTTGCTGCTCCACATATCTGGAACAAAGTCCCAGAAAGCTGCAGGTCTGCTGAGACCCTCAGCTCATTTAAATCAAGATTGAAGACTTTTCTGTTTGCTGCTGCCTTTAATTGAACCACATTCAATTAATATATTAATCAATTTCCTGCATTTCTGCATTTTACTATTGCATTTTATTTCTTACACTGTTCTTAATTGCTGTTAAATCTCCTTTTCGCCTTATGTTTTGATGCTTTTAATGGTTTTAAAAGGACTGCACAATATATCGCCATTTCCTCCGGGACCGAGTTCGTGCAAGGCGTACACTATAAAACGCAGATCGGCAGAGATCTTTTCCTGACGTGGTTTGTGTGCGAGTAATTGCAGAATTGCGGCAGTGTATGGTTGATTGCGTGCAGCGTAATGTCTCAGGGAGACATGTGAAAATTACCTTATCAAGACATCAAGTCTCCGGACACCAGGATTGTGGGTAGCGTCCAGTGAAAAACCATGATATCTCTGCTTAGAGTATCCTCGACGGAGTTTCTGTACGAGAGCGCAAATCTTGAGTTAACCGATGAATCGTTGATAACGGGCGAAGTTTAAAAGAAAGTAGCAGAGGACAGGTCCAGAGCAGAGGCCTTGGCTACTTCAATTATTGTTTCAATGTATGTTTTAAATCTCCTCTACTTTTTGTGAAAATTACCTTATCAAGACATCAAGTCTCCGGACACCAGGATTGTGGGTAGCGTCCAGTGAAAAAACATGATATCTCTGCTTAGAGTATCCTCGACGGAGTTTCTGTACGAGAGCGCAAATCTTGAGTTAACCGATGAATCGTTGATAACGGGCGAAGTTTAAAAGAAAGTAGCAGAGGACAGGTCCAGAGCAGAGGCCTTGGCTACTTCAATTATTGTTTCAATGTATGTTTTAAATCTCCTCTACTTTTTATGACTGAATTTGATTTCTTACACTGTTTCTTTAATTGTTTTTAAATCTCCTTTTCTTTTGCCTTATGTTTTGATGCTTTTAATGGTTTTATGTGAAGCACTTTGAATTACCTTGTTGTTGAAATGTGCTATACAAATAAACTTGCCTTGCCTTGCCTTGTTAAGAGTGGTTTCTGTTTGAGGCAGGACACTACGCTGACGAGACTCAGCCATTTTGTGCAGAAATCTAATTGAGCAGAAACATTAATATCTAACTAGACCATAAAATGAATAATAGTTTGAAAAGGTGTGCACACGACTGTAACTTATTGACATTACTGATAAAGTAATCCTATAAAGGGAAGAGACAATACTCCCTATTAAACCCCCAAGTAAAAACTTTATGAGCCTCTGGTGGAAAAGTGGTCCGGTGAAATAAAGAGGACATTTGTAAACTGTGAAACAGCCCAACAATAAGAATCTCTCCTTAACAAAGACTTGAGTACAAGCAATACCGTTAAAAACTCCCACATAGTCAAAGTCTGACATTAGAAAGAGAAATAAAAAACCTGAACAAACTTTTGATGTGATATACACCCGGGTGGCTTTGCATGATTATGAAATATTGGCTTGTTTTTGGCATGCTATCCCAGTGATAACGCTTTTGCAAATGTTCAATCGAGCCTCCGTGAAATCCCTCATGAGAAATATACATCATTGTACAAGTGCGTATAGAAAATAAGTGAGTTGTGGTCTTGGCAGTTTCTTTGTGAGTTTATTAAGTTGTTCTAGTACAAAGAGAATCTTTGGCAGTACACAAGCGTCCAAACATTGCAGTTAAAATTGTCACTTAAAGCGTATAAAGTTTATGGTATTAGTGTCACAGTTTAAGGCAATTCTTCCTTTTTCTCTCTGTGTCTAAGTGAGTGTCTAAGATAGCCCTCCCTTTCGGGCTCCGACTGCTGTGTCTTGGCAGGACTGCCAAACTGTTTGGCTCCGTAGGGATAGCCTTGGCTGTACGCCCAGAAATTGTTGAGTGACACAGACTGCAGCTGCACAAGAGGAGCAAAAAAGCAAGGATACAGACATTGATCATAGTATGTTCCTCAATAACCTGAAGTAAAGAATCTTAATATTCTACAGTATTGTGCAATAATATTTCAAGTTAATAGAAGAAATCTTATTATTTGTCACAATAAACATTACAAATGTAACCGGTATAAATGTATCAGTAGCATAATCATTCAAACCAGAACTAGTTTTGACTTCTTTATTTGAAATTTTGCGAGGTTGTGAGTTTAAATAAAATAAACATGAGCGTGACACCAGTAGCTATCGTGGCGATCAAAAACTCAGAGCATACAAAGGATGTCCAGAGACTTTCAGAGAAATGGGCAAAACGCACTAAAGGACTAGATCCATCTTGGCCTAAAGAGGGCACATTTGATGTGGGTTTGTTTGAGGATATGGAACTGAGAATCAAGGATTACAAACCAAAAGATAAAAGCAAGAAACGTCTGAAGAAAAGAGAACTAGAACTAGAAACAATTAAATTGTTTAAGGTTGAAGGTCATCGCTACAGGAAAAATGTAAGAGACGGGTTAGTTGAACTGAAAGAAAGAAAAGCAAAAACAGATCAAAAGGAACAGATGCAGGACTTTTCGAAAACTGCAGGAATTTATCCATCAATTGCAGGAACTGTTAACATTAAAGGAGACTTTGAAGTTGAAGACAGCAACAGATCTTTAATGACGCACCAAACTCCCCCACAGGATGACCCGAACAGGTCAACCAGCCCAAGACTCGATGCGACCCCAACATCACAAATGGTAGATCTACCCCCAAAATACTGCAGCACTGGCAAAAAAGAAAGAGCAGTGAAAATATCAGACATACTAGATTGCTATGCAGAACGAAATGAGACCGTAGGGAGAGACAGAGGAGAGTCTTACTGGCTGGATATGGACCAGCATGTCAGGGGAATACAGAGAGACTCGAAAGGCGATGTAATTCGGACCGTAATTCAAGAAATGGAGGCGGAAGCGGAGCACTGTCGCAAACATGCAAGCGCCACGATTGGAGAGCTAGAGAGAGAGATAGACAAGAGCCACAGGCTGATATGTGGGGAACAGGGGGCAGAAGGAGCGTTAGGAAGACTAGCAGGTTCAAACAAAAGGGAAGGGGTAACAAAGGACAGCCCTTATGACCTGAGATACAGACCCGGCATACACCCACCAGACAGGTATGGCCAATGTCCCCTTTTGATAAGAGGATCTCAGGGGCATTATACACCTTGGCAAACACTCGACCTTGCAGGACTGATTTCCAGGGTGCCTGACATTCATGAGGGGGCTGGTAAGTGGATCAAGGCGTTTGAGGAGGAAACAGTCGGTAAAATGTTAGCCTTGGGAGACATTAAGGCCGTGTGGGCACAAAGTCTTGGAGTATCCACAATGGAAAATATTTTACGCAATAGCGGAAATACTTGGATGGCCAATCCTATGGCAGACGGAACTGAGCTCAATGCATACAGAGCTGAGTTATGGATGGCCCTCAGGGGAGAGTACCCTACCAAAATAGATCCCAAATCATTAAAGGGGGAGCCACTGTGTAAATTACAAATAAAAGTCTGGTGTTCAACAGATGGAGTATATGTTGATAGGTCCGGATTGGATTTTCAAATGTACACACAATCTGAATGTGCAAAAGTGTATTGGCTAGGTGATGTTATGGAACCTGTAACAAAGGTATTCAGCCAATGGGAAAAACTAATTCGAGCCCAAATCCCAGAAGCAAAGCAACCATTATCTGACTATCACTGCACAATGTTCTATGATGCCTCATGCAGTGCAGTATTTGAGAAGAAATGGGATGAGAAAACGAAAAATGTGACTGAGTTGATAACACAGGATATTGTAGTAGGCCAACAGGGGGCAGCACTGAGCGTGCAACCAAATTCATTCATTTCAGAGTGGTACGCTGTACCAGAGTCGGTTCCACATATCACCCTATTGGTGAATGAACCGTTTGAATCAAAAGACATCGGTCCAATGATGCATGTTGCTACACAGATTGAGTGGCAAGAAACAGACAACCCACTAATTTTTTCATCACAAGATAATAAGATGATCAAAATCCTTTGTGGAACATCAATGATGGCAAAACCGCAGGTAGTAACGATACCAACGCGAAAAACACTAAAAACAGCAACTAAAAGTGAACAAAGCAAAAACACTTTTATGGAAGACATGTTGACGCACGTGCCAGATCAAGTGTGGTCAAACCATGACAGTGATGTAGGGTTGGTAAAGTCTGCCAATCCTGTAAAAATTGAATTAAAACCAAACGTGAAACTGCCTTATCGCCCACAATATCCGCTAAAACCTGAAGCTGAAGAAGGTATTAGTGAGACAATTGAAGGTCTGATAAATGCAGGAGTGTTTGTTGAGACGTACAGCGTCTGCAACACTCCCATACTACCAGTGCCAAAAAACGACAAATCAAAATATCGACTTGTGCATGACTTGCGAGCAGTAAATGATGTAGTACAAGATTGGCCAGCAGAGGTGCCAAATCCACATACACTCCTCACGAATGTGCCACATGATGCTAAATTTTTTACAGTAATTGATTTGTGCTCAGCATTCCATTGGCTGAAGACTCTAGACATCTTTTTGCCTTTACATACAGAGGACGAAAACTCAGTTACACACGTATTCCACAGGGCTTCAAGCATAGCCCTCACGTGTTTAATCAGATTTTGAAACAGGACCTTGAAAATATTGATATTAATAGCACATTAATACAGTATGTTGATGATTTGTTGATCTGCTCATCTACAATCGATGATTGTCATCGAGACTCAATCAAAGTTTAGCAGAAGGAGGACATAAAGCCTCTCAGACAAAACTACAGTATTGCCAACCGCAAGTAGAGTATCTGGGGAGAATGATCTCCCATGGAGCCATTGCAATGTCACCCTCCCAGCTAGAGGGAGTGAGTAAAGCTCCACGTCCTAGAACAGTTGGCCAGTTAATGACATTTCTAGGAATGACTGGATTTTGTTCCGAGTGGATTGAAAGCTATGCTGAAAAAACTGCTCCACTTAGGGAAATCATGAAGGAGGCAGGAAACCAGACGTTAAGAGCGCCGCTACAATGGACAGACAAGTCCATGGTAGCGTTTGAAACAATCAAACAAGAGATGCAGAGAGCTCCGGCTCTTGCAACACCTGATTATGACAAACCATTTCTGCTTTATGTATCTAATCGACAGGACATGTATGTTTCAGCAGTATTGATGCAAGAGACGTGTAGTGGTCGTCCAAAGCAACCGATTGCATATTACAGTACAAAACTTGACAATGTGGCACAAGGGTGGCCCCCATGTTATCAGGGGCTGGCAGCAGTGCATTATGCATATGAGAAAGCAGCAACGGTAACGATGGGGTATCCTGTAGTCATACACACACATCACAAAATCACTGAGTTGATAGACCAAGGAAAGTTTGTGGTGACACAAGCAAGGTGTTTGCAGTACATGCCGCTCTTGACATATCCTGATGTGACAATAAAGAAATGTACAACTACAAATCCAGCAAATGTTGTACCATTTGAATTTGAAGGAGAGCCACATGAGTGTGTGGCAGAGACAATGAAAGATACCAAGTTGCGACCTGACCTAGAGTCTACTCCGTTTGTAAACGCAGATGTGACGTACTTTGTGGATGGGTCCTGCTACAGGGACTACTTAGGTAATCATGCTGGATTTGCCGTGATTGAGCAAATAGGCAGTGACTTTGTGACAGTGAAAGCTGAAGGTTGTGATCAGCCATGTTCAGCACAGCTAGCCGAATTAAAGCATTGACTGAGGCATGCAGACTCGCTAAAGGCAGAGTCGCAAACATTTACACTGACAGCCAGTATGCACTAGGTGTCACACAACTCTTTGGAGCATTGTGGAAACAGAGAGGTTTCAGAAAAACAGATGGAAGTCCAATACAGCATGAAAAGCAGATAATGGACCTGATATCAGCAATGATGGGCCCGACGAGGCTTGCGATCATTAAATGTCAGGCACACCGGAAAGGGAATGATGACATAAGGGGAAATAATGCTGCAGATGAGGCTGCAAAAGCAGCTTCCAAGTGTAAAGTAGCTATTCTATCACCAGTGGTGTCACTAGAGCCTGTAGTCACGCCCGAAGACATTATTCAGATACAACAAAAGGCAGACCAAAGTGAACATAACATGTGGATGCAAAGGGGGGCAACAATTGATGACAAGGGGTTGTGGAGAACACATCAAGGATTGTTGGTAGCACCTGTTGCATTGTTGACCATTCTCATTTCAGAATCGCACAGTGATGATCACTGTTCGAGGGGGGAGGTCCTGAAAAGATTGAGGAGACAAGGGTATTGGTCACCATTTATGCAAGCAATGGTGGATGAAGTGTTGAACCAATGTGAAATCTGTGCCCAAAACAATGTGTGCAAAAGCATAAAAACACCGGTGGGACACATCCCAGTCCCAGAAGGGCCATTTAAACACTTAGTCATAGACGATGTGGACATGATAAAATCAGCATATGGAAAGAGATATATGCTCGTGGTAATTCATCGATTCAGTCGCTGGGTGGAAGCAACTCCATCAAAGAACCTAGGAGCTGACACAGTTATTAAATTTCTGACTAAGGAAGTCGTACCACGATTTGGCATACCATCAGAAATAAGTTCAGATAATGGTTCAGCATTTGTGCAGAAAGTAGCCAAGGGGATTTTACAACAGTTGAGAATCAAACACAGATTGGGCGCCGTGTATCATCCACAAAGCCAAGGTTTAGTGGAACGGATTAACGGAACGCTAAAGGCAAAGTTGAATAAGATCTGTGCTAGTACTAAGCTAAACTGGGTAGATGCATTGCCACTTGCGCTAATGAGCTATCGCATGCAAACTCACAGAAGCACGCACTTAACGCCGCATGAAATGCTAACAGGAAGACCTATGCCAGCACCTCAACTGAGGGGGCCCTACAAGAAAGCTTTAACCACATTAAACTTAGCTTTATTAAATGTCAGGTCTCTGTCAGGAAAAACATTTTTAATCAATGATTTTATTGTTCGGCACAAACTGGACATTTTGTTTTTAACTGAAACTTGGTTAAATCAAGATAACAGTGTAGCTGTTCTTATTGAATCAACACCTCACAACTTCAGTTCCATGAGTGAAACAAGAGCGCATAAGAAAGGAGGTGGAGTTGCTATTTTATTTAATGATTCTCTTCAATGCAAGCAGATGGCCTTTGGTCATTTTAGTTCTTTTGAATATGTGGCTCTAAATTCCACTCAAGCTTTATTCCTAAACATTTACAGACCGCCTAAATACTGTACAACCTTCTTTGATGAGTTTACTGAACTACTGTCTGTAATCTGTATTGATTTTGACTGTGTTGTTATTGTTGGTGATTTTAATATCCATGTTGATGAGGCCTTTAAGGGTTTGGGTGAGCAGCTACACCAGACCAGTACAATGGCATGGCAAAACAGACAAGCATTAGATTGGTTTCTAGCTGAAAAAGGTGGGGTATGTCAAATGTTTGGGAAACATTGTTGTACATTCATTCCCAATAACACTGCACCTCATGGGACATTTTCTGTTGCAATGAGGAAAATTCGGGGTTTGAGACAGGAAATTAAGGACAACGCTGGCAAGGGGGGGTGGTCATGGGATTGGTTAGACCAAATTTTGGGACAATGGGGTCTGTGTTGGTAAAAGCAGGAATTGGCGCATTAATAGTTTTAATTGTGGCTTTTCTATTGTCATGTTGCATCGTACCCATCCTGAGGAGACAGTGCCAGAGGAGCATGGACAAACAGATGGGTGTCATGGCAAATCTCCAACTGGCTCAGATGATGAACATGATGACGATTGAGCAAGGGACAAAGGCCCAGTTCGCTCAAATGGTGGTTGGACGACCGGACCTGTTTCCCATTCTGGATTTTCTGGAGGACTCAGATGACATGGAGGAAACAGGACTAGGAGGCAACTCACCATAAACCATGAGAGCCTGAACTTTGTTGAAAGTACATACGTCCAAAAAACACCACGTCACATGTTTTATCATCTGTCCAAACTGTTTCACTATAAATTTGAATGTATTATAATCAGATATTTCTACATTCACATAGTCATGATCCATATAATCAGTGCACAAGTATTATAGCGTACAGTTTTATCACAGACGTTGCATCTAATGAACACCAATATATTGTTCAATAGTTTGCAGAAATTAAATGTGTGATGTATCAGTTCATACATGTTTGCAAGCAAGAACGGATTCACTTCATACCAAAAAGGTGGTCGCTTGGCGGGAAAGGACCATAAGGGACGAATGAGAGAACAGTTTGCTCGCGCGTGGCGTTTGTTTACAAGATAAAAAACACAAAAACTCTTCCTGCACCGTGCCTTCGAAAAGGTAACGGACGATTAGCCAGATTGGCCACATCTGTAGGCTCGTCTACTTGCAGAGAGTAAAACTCACTCTTCTTCACGCGACCGACTAATGTAGCCAGGATGTCTTTGGACAAAGCATCGATGCGCGTGACAGTGTTGTTGGACACCGGGATCACGGCCAACTTTTTCGCTTCTCTCTCTCCAATCATACATTCCACCATCTCTTTAACATTTTTCCCTCTCCACCACCGCCTCTCCTTCTCCCTATTACGCGGTCAGAATACTACCACAACACGCCGCCTGTCTTCGGCAGAAATGCGCTCATGCACGCACGGGAACAACACGGAGTTGTAATATATACCTCCATAACACCCCGCCACTCTCGGCTCATACCTCCCCAGCAACGAGGCACATCACCCGGTCACAATACCTCCAGAATGTCCCCCGGGTGAAATCCGGGACTTGGTTTTATGGTTCCGAGTGGCGGGCGCTCACTCGTTGGCGCTGGGACGCGAGGTCTCCAGCCGCCCCCGCCGTGAGGCACCCGATCGTCAGGTCTGTCAGCCCTCGGAACAGGCCGCGGGTCAACAACTCGTGGGTGGCGGGGTAGAGGCGAGGCAGATCACAGAAAAATAATAAAGACTAGAGTATGGCAAAGATATGTTGATGAGAAACATATTTGTACGTCAAACACAAACGTGATCAGGGAGAAAATACGTTCGTGGTAAAACGTAATTGAGAATGCATTTTAGTTTTGGGGGAACGTAATTTTTAGGAGACAGGACTGCACCGCCATTACATTTTTCCTCTCGCGCACCCCCTACAGCAGGGGTGTCAAACATTTTTTTTTTTTTACAAAAATTTAAAGTTAGATGTGAAAATAAAAATATCCCCATGGTCGAAATTATGAGATAGAAAGTCGAAGTGATGAGATGGCATGTTGTCTGTGTGCCGACATTAAAACTATCACAACAGGTGGACAGGAGATGCAACAGCCCATAAAGAGGATTTCCAACAAGTTTCTCAACATGCGTACTTCTCTGTACTGAAACGTCATCAGTCTCAGCCCAAGTACTGTTCCAATTCAAAGTTCACATCGAGCCAAGCACGGCCCTAATGCCCGGATGTGGCTCGCTCTGCCCATTTTACCCGGGATGCATCGGAGGTGACTTGTCTGTACTTGGGACAGCCAAATATCCCAGAATGCATTTTGCACCAGCAACAGGAAACAATGGCGGAGGAGAAATCACACAACTGGAAGTACGTGTTGTGGAAGTCACAGATATCCCGGGAAACTAAACTAACTATGTTAGGAGTACCGTAGTTATATTTACACCGTCTTACATTTACAACCGGCCCTTTGAGGGCGACCGTGATGCTGATGTGGCCCCAGAGTGAAAATGAGTTTGACACCCCTGCCCTAGAGGCAGTTCGCACACCCCCAGGGGTGCGCGCACCACACTTTGGGAATCCCTGTAGTAAGGGATCAAAACTTAAGGTTACATGAAGTTAGGTTGAGGGTTATGTAACCCTCAGAGGGGGGATTATGATGAAGAAAATCATCATATAGCTTTTTAATCCAACTGTTCCAATCTTAATTTCCATGATTGCAGTAAACACGAGTGTTCCTCTTATGTCAAAGTATCCAGAATCATTTGAGACGTAAAACCTCATATCACAAGTAAACAGTTAATATTACGTGTTATGTAACACATATTCTGGTGCAAAACAACATTCTTAAGAAGTGATTAGGAGCAGACACGGGAATCAAACTCTCTCCTAAGAGTATCAAAACATTTCCGTATATGGAGCTATGTCCTGCCATTAGGGCAAGTGACCAGAACATGCCCTAATTAGGAGTCCAGAAGTGCTCTGCTTTTCGATTCAACAGACTGGTTTGACTGATGGAACACAGCTAAAGAGGCATGCATTTTGACTATAAAAGTGATCTGAGGACAGTAACATTTTGAATCTGTTTCGATGTGTGATGTTGACGAATATGCATTAAAAATGATTCCCGCTGGTTGCAAATCCAGTTCGCCGTCTTTTTCATTGTTTGTACCATATGGTTTATACATATAGTTTTGTCCGGTCTCTACTAATGAGGTATCGTAGAGCTCTGGGTCAACACCTCGGGCTGCAATAGGTTTTACCAAGCGAGGAAGGATAGTCGAGGCTCCAGGAAACACAAAAGCAGTAACACCAGTCCAGACCTAAACAGATGTAAACCACGACCAGTCCAAACTAACTGCAAACTAGGAAATCTGAAGGCTTACTATACCAATACGGACAATTTGGTCATGAGCAAATTTGATGAACTTTTAACACTAGTAAACACACATGACCAGTATTATTTGCCTTACCGAAACCAAACCAAAGATAGGACAAATGACCTGACCTACCTACTATGAGCATCCCAGGTTACGATCTGTTTACAAGTGACATGTCCGCAACCAACATGAGGGGTACGTGTATCTACACCAAGACCAATCTCAAAACGATCTTCGTGGAACTCTACAGTGGGCAGCCTCAACTGCCCACACACAAACTTCTAGTCAGTGACTTTAACCACCCAGACGTGTTATAGTCCCCTACACCCGAACTCCCGGAAAACGCAAGCCCCAGTGACCCAGTCACCAAGTTCGTCGAATGCATCAGGGACTGTTATTACCACCAGCATGTCACTCAGCCTACCAGATATCGGGCCGGCCAAACACCCACCAGAGATGACTTGATCTTTACCAATAAATGCGAAATTGTTGAGCAACTATCTATTATGGCACCCATAGCAGCAAGTGATCATGTGGGAATCTCATTCAGACTAGTCTTTGGAACCAGCTCCTCTATATCGTCAAAGCCTACCTACAACTACAACAAAGGTGACTATGCTGCAATGAAGACTATGCTTGACATCAACTGGGAAGACAGGCTGACGGGGAAAAACACACAGGAAATTGCCGACATACTGGAACAGACCATCCTCGATGCCAAGGCGAACAACCTGGGCCCGACAAGGAAGAAAAAAAACACTGTGGTTGAACAAACAGGCTCTACGCAAGGTAAAGAACAAGTACCATGCCTGGATATGGTACCTAAATACCAAAGACGGCAAGGATTACCAGACATACATCACCACAAGGAACAAGGAGACATATGCGGCAAGAAAGGCTCGACGGCACTTTGAGCGCAAGCTGGCAAAAGAATCACGCGCCAACAGCAAAGCCTTCTGGAGCTATGTATATAGCCACAGAATGATCAGACCAAACATCATGGATCTGAAGAACAAGGATGGAACCTACACCAGCAATGACAAGAGCAAAGCCAACATTCTCAACCACCAATACTCAGGCATCTTCACCAGAGAGGCCACCTCTACTATGCCAACATTCATAGCAAAGCTGCTGACCTCAGACCTGCGGACCTCGATTACAGAGGACAGGATACACAAAAAGCTCAGATCCATCAGAACAGACAAATCCCCTGGGCCTCACCAGATCCACAACCAACAGCACGGCTTCATGTCCGGTAGATCAACAGTCACCAATCTAGTGGAAGCAATTGACATCTGGACTGAAGCCCTTCGTCACAAGCTTCCAGTTGATATTATCTTCCTAGATTACACCAAGGCCTTTAATACGGTTCCACATGAGACTTCTGCAGACCACAAACTCATTCTCAAGGCACATCCTAACCCTGGTATCGAAGGCCAACTGAGCTCTCGGAGCAATCAAATACATGTTCAAGTCCTTATACCAAACTTAATTTCTTCACCTGTACGAATCCTTGGTACGTCCACACCTCGAGTACGCCTCAGTCATCTGGTCGCCCAAACTCAAGCGGGACAAAGATGCCCTGCAACAAGTACAGAGACGCGCCACATGACTAGTTCATGGCCTCTCATACCCAGAAAAACTCGCCAGCCTCAACTTGCCAACACTAGAATTTCGACGTCAACAAGCCGACATGGTTCAAACATTTAAGATATTGAAAGGAGTCGACAGCATACAATCCGACACATGTTGTAATGTATGTGGCAACAGTAAGTTCAAGAAATCCCTTAGCACCACCACGAGAGGCCACGACCTGAAACTATAGGTACAGCCTGGTCCATGGAAACCTTTCTTTGCAAGCAGAATAACACCACTATGGAACAGCTTGAGTCAAGAAACAGTCAGCACCTCCTCAGTTAACACATTCAAGACCAGCCTAGGTAGAGAATGGCAACATCATCAAAGCCTACATCAATACATATTCTCCTACTAATTCACCGTCCAGTCTCACGCATTGCGTTGATACAACTAACAAACCTTGAGACTCAACGAATTTCGGATCAAGCCAAGACCTTGGTAAAGGGTCTCAATACTGTAAAGCAGGGGTTCTTAACCTTTTTGACCTCGGGGCCCATTCAAATATTAGCACGATTAGTTTAACTTATTTATCTCAGTCTTGGTTTGATTTGTATTCAATAACTATATTGTTACCTGTTCAACTCCACCCTTATTTTGGAGCAAAACCGCCGAAATGACATACCCAAATTAAAATGGCTGTAGCTTCTGAACCACTCTGACTATATGCATCAAAAGTGTCAGAAAACCTGTAGGTCATACAGAAACAGAGCAGTGGGCCTTTGGAGTCCGCATAAAATAAAAAAGTATCTTTCAGTATAAACAACTGCCTGTGGCTGTATCTGTACAGGTAAATGACAGCATAGGGCTGTAACTACAATATCAGTCAACAATTGTCTCAAATTTGATGAAGATTGGACAAAGTATGACCATTCTACAGTGTTTCTTCCATGAAGAGATCCAGGCGGAGCTCTAAAAGGATATTTGGAGACCCAAATGGACATATGGTAACCAAATGATATTCTGACACACTAAAGGTGTTTCTTCCTTTATATTTTGATGTTATATTATTTTCCTTTTATTTTTAGCCTTTGTAAATTGCAAAGGCTAAGTATATATGGCCGAAGACGTGGTGTGTGAGTAGCGGACTTACTGTGCGTAACGGCTGCGACCGAGCGCACGATCGAGTATGCGGGTAGCTCAGTTACACAAAGGTTTTACATTGGTTGATGGCTTATAAAAGAGGAAGATAAGCTTTGTACTGCCGTTTACTGAAGCCACTTGCTCCATGGTAACATCCGTTAGCACATTGTTGGCTCTGTAATGTGTCTTTTTCTGTCGAAATGCTGCAAGATCCGACTTGCAGCGGTTATGGCGACTTTGCACAGCGTGTTTGGGCTCCTTTTGTGAAAAATATATAAGAAGTTCAAGAAAATCGATGATTTATTTGCAAAGATGAGGATTTTGGGCATGCTAGGATACCAAACACGGCCATGTTTTCTGACGTAGTTTGCACAAGCAAGCCGTAGGAATGAAAGGGGAGGGGATCGAGGACACCGGCGTCCTCGTGGAGTTGAACAGGCAAAACCCTTGTCAAATAAATGAGATGATACAATGTGATGATCACAAAGACATTTATTATCATGTGTATGTAAACCTGCATACACAACATGAAGCCCAACAGGCTTTCCCACGAGTGTTGGATGTTTCGTCGCTAGGTGTCGTTTGATATTTGAAGGCTTCAGTGCTTCGTTTGATAGCATTAGCCCACATTCCACACACTGAGCCCTCGGCTCTGCCTCGCTGCCTCCGTTCACAAAGCCATACTTAAGAAAGTCAGGATTGTACTTGCGCACACATTTAGACTTTTTTTGGGGGGGGGGGGGGGGGGGGTTTGCACCAACTGAAAGTTTTTTGCGGCCCTCTAGGTGGGCCACAAAAATATTTTTCCAAATAGTTATGTAAACTAAATCCACATAAAGAATAATGTATGTTAAAGGATTTGAAATTTACATTAAAGAACATATTTGCATGTTTTTTTGAGGGAATCCGTTTTGAAATCATTGATAAAAAATCTTGAAATTCTGCTTCAACAGCGACAATACAGTGGTGGTGGGGGGTAGAGGCGGGACACTATATCAATTTAGTGTATTTAATTAGGGCCCGAGCCACCGACAGCGTCGGGCCTGCGAAGGCCCTATTGAAATTGTATGGGGTCTGTTATTTTCTGCCAGGGATGGAGCTTGTAGGGGCACTTGGTATTAATGAAAACTCACCATTTTTGCACCCCTCTCAGATCTGAGGTAGAAACTCTGCTGCCCAAATTTGCATGTGTGTGTAAAATAATGACTCTCTAGCGCCCCCTACAAATCGTACCGGTGAGGCCCCTCGGCCAGTATGTCCAATTGACTTGAAATTTGACCCACATGTCCCAATCCGCTAGATCTAAAAAAAAAAGCCTCTCAGACCCCTAAGCTCCGCCTACTTAGATTTTCCGCCATTTTGAATTTAGTGTGAAACCCATTTTTGCTATCTCCTCCTACATGCTGGGTCCGATTGCTACCAAAATTTCTGTGGATCATTATTGGATCTACCTTATCTAAAGTTACTCAAAGCTTTCTGATACCTCTTAGCGTTTAGAAGATATGGACCAATACACTTCTTAGGGGCGTGGCTAAATATCAATACACATAACTTCTCAACCGTTTGCCCTAAAATTCCAAAACTTGCAGCATATGTGCACATCGCATGCTGTAACATACGCTGCGAATTGTTTTTCATTCGACCACTAGGGGGCGCTACAGCAAACCCGCAAAGTTGGCATTTTTGCCACTTTTTGCAGATTTCAGCCTTCGCATTTTAACGAACTCCTCCTAGAGAATTTATGCGATCAACTTCTTCTTTGGTCAGGATGTTCTTAAGACCTTTGTGATTAAAAGTTACTCAAATCTCGCGCTTTCATCGAAGAACCTTGACGTGGCGTGCCGGCCATTTTGCCTCATTGTTTTTGAAAAAATACATTATTTTAAGTTCGTATAACTCGAAGGTACATTATCCAATCCGCACAAAACTTCTTATGCATGATGCTACTTCAAGCTGGAACATATTTCAATTGAAAACAATTCAATACCTCATAGCGCCGCCTACTGGCTAAAGGAAATGTCATATTTTATACTTTTCTTTATACCTCCTAGCCAGGTGACCTGATGACTTTCAAATTTGGTAAGGATAGCCTTAAGACATTGATGATGCATGATCATGAATATTGTGCGCTTTCGTTGAACGCTGTTGCCGTGGCGATGCATCGTATTCATGAAAAAGGAAGCTGATGGTTGAGTGTGTTGGGATGCTCAAAAACTCATGAAACTTTGTAAATGTGTCGTAGGTCATAGGAAGACATAGTGTATATGGTTTTTTGGCTTGGCCGTTTTAAATTGCCTCTATAGCGCCCCCTACAAGATTTCAAAACAGCAGCCCCAGCGCTACGTTTCAGCTACATATATGAAAGTTGGTAAGCACATGTATCCTATGGAGACTTAAAAATAAGTCTCTTGGGACCATGCTCTAAACCCTACTGGAAGTCTGCCATTTTCAATCTTGTATGAATTTATACAATATTTCGCGGTACGTTTCACGATCTATAGATACAATTTTGATGTATAACATTTGGTAAACAGATGTATCACATGTAGACGGACAAAAAAGCCCCTGGAGCTCTAAGCTCTAAACCCAACCGGAAGTCAGCGATTTTGACTTTAGTGGAAAAAAACCACATTTTTGCAAACTCCTACACGCTGGCTCCGATTTCTATGAAATTTGCTGTGGATCATAAGTGGATATAGATCATCAAAAGTTATCAAAATCTTTTTGATATCTCTTTGCGTTTACAAGATATGGACCAATACACTTCTTAGGTGCGTGGCAAA
The DNA here is from genome assembly GCF_949748355.1 of Melanostigma gelatinosum. Classification (NCBI taxonomy): domain Eukaryota; kingdom Metazoa; phylum Chordata; class Actinopteri; order Perciformes; family Zoarcidae; genus Melanostigma; species Melanostigma gelatinosum. The sequence continues at coordinate 3,342,711 of NC_136638.1, forward strand.
ATATCAATACACATAACTTCTCAACCATTTGTTCTAAATTCCCAAAATATTCAGCATATGTGCACATCGTATCCAGTAACATACCCTGAGAATTGTTTTGCATTCGACCACTAGGGGGCGCTACAGTAAACCCGCAAAGCCTACTGGCTAAAGGAAATGTCTGATATAACTCAGCTGGACTTGTTCGAAACGGTCCCAAACTTCACATGCTTGATAACACTCATGGCCTGAGGATGTCTACAAGCAAATTTTCCCTAATACTCACAGCACCACCTGCTGGCGAAAGGAAATCTGCGTTTTTTGACAAACACCATCCGATTTACGTGACTTTTACACAATGTGGTTTACACTTGATATAGAGCTACATAATACATGCGTTCTGTAGCACCAGGCAGAGGACGCAGGAAGCATCGGACTATTTGCAAAGCATAATTTCCAGCATCAGGCGGTCCACGCGGGATTAAACACGTCTCGCTCGCGGACGCGCAGTCCGACGGTCGCGGACGTTCTCGGACGCGCAGGCCGGAGTCCCGCCGGCACCCCGACGCGCACATGGCGAGGGCCCGTTCATCGCTGCTCGCAGCTTTAATTTTTTTTAATGCTAATCTGTGATCCACCAAAACAAGTAAAATGACGATCTAAGGGAGGAATTCTCCCCTTCTGAATTTAAAAAAAAATCTATTTTCAAATTTCATCTTCAATTCTCGACCACTGTATGTGAGTGTGACATACTGGCAGGAAAGCAGTTGATTATAACATTCATAGTATTAGAAAGGAAATTATAACGTTTTGATTCATATGGTCTGGATGCTTCCTCATAAAAATATAGAATCGTAAAATCATAAAAGTTAAGGAAGTGTCCTTCAAAATGATTCATACCCTGCCAATCACTGCAATCATTAGCCAATTTCTGATTTAAGATATAAATGAGTGACATACAATTTAGCCAATCAGCGCCCTCAAACTGATTCAGAGTGGGGCCAGAACGATTTGGCCCCCCTAGCTGCGCGTTCTCGTCAGGAGTACTCCTCCAAGACCCGGTTGAGAGGAGAACTTTGGCGGAGATTCTGCAGCCAAAGAGCAGATATCAGATCAGCCTGACCTCACAATCAGACAGCAGACTAGCGGGAAAGGGAAGCAGTACATGTGAAGCTTCTGTACTAGCTGTACACCAGACAGGTTTGGCTAGCTGGATGACGTCATGCTAATAACTCATTTAGCTTTTTAAAACAACGGGGACGGAACCAGCACTGACAGTTACGGGAGTGAGGAGGTAAGGAAACATGAGAACACCAGGGTAGGGAGTGAGGGATGAGGAGGTAAGGAAACATGAGAACACCAGGACACACATGGAGAACTCTGTCAAGCTACATATTAGACAAAGTGAACATATTTTCTTCTAGTTGTCCTCAGTCTCATCTGCTTAACTTGGTCATGGAGGCATCAACATGGAATAGAGATGTTAAATTTACAGTGAAAACTCATCATAGCTTAATTTAACATCAGTATTCATAATTGCACTTCATGTTTACTTCTCCTGATCTTTACCTCCTATAACAAGGTCCATAGGGGCATCTCAATAAATAAACATGTTCTATTATATTATATAAGTGTTATTTACTGCTTTTTTTCGTGTTGGAATACATGTTAAATATTTAACTGCAAAGTAGTAATGCGTGTTTGATACTTTCATGTTTTTGCATGAAATCATACTGGGATGTTTGCTGAAATTGATAGGATGGCCCTACCTAGAACATGTTCCACCAGCCGCCACTGGTAAAAACTACGTAAATGTAGGAATAAAAATCTTATTTTGTTGTCCTGAAGGATGTTCAGCTATATGTGAAACTACTTTTTAATTTCTAATTTGACTAATAGAAAGGCTATCAAGACAATTAATATCTGTATGTTTTATAATATTGTCTATGATATACACCTGGCTCCTCTGTTAGTGTTTGAATCAGCATTCTTTTGTTTCATAAATTAAAAAGTAGATGAATGTAGCCAACTCGTGTTAAACAACATGATGCCGTGGGTCTGTCACCAGCTGCCACTGGTGTGAATGTGAAAGTGAATTTGTTTACATTTTGGAATAAGAGGCAACCTGTCCAATGTCCCGAGTAAGAGGTTTAGAGAATGGATAGATGGATCAGGTCACATTATTATTTTGACTGGTGCAGTGCCTGTTCAACACATGCCTGCTCAGTGCTGGCTGAATGTTTGGTATGTGATGTTTGTGGAGAACCGCTCACACAAACAACTTCACACTCAACACCGTGCTTCGATCCTTGTGTCCTCAGCAGTACACCTGGCACGATATCACTGCGTCCCCTAGCAACAGGGTTGGGAGGGTTTCTTTAAAAGTATAATCTGTTACAATTACTAATTACCTAAATGTAATCTTTATTCTGTGGAGGTTTTTCAATGAAGCCACGTTTTGTACTGTCATTGGCGTAACAAAATTTGAAAATATGATTTTTTTGTTTAGATTGCTGCGAGAGCGCCCCCTTAATGCAGGTGCTGTGATTTGACTGCAGTGGAAATTTTGGTGCCAAATGCCAACAAACGCAGACTATTTTGTTAGATAAAAGCATGGTGTGTATAGTGCGCCGTCAGAGCCAGCAAGGCCTTCTCTGCTGGCCTAAACAGAGTCACAAAGTTATAGCTATTTTATTATTTTATAATTTTTCTTGAATACACTATTATAATTTATAAAAATATTTTTACCATTATCTTATTTTCTCATTGCACAGCTACTGTGTTCCTCAGTTGCTCTGCTTCCAGTACAGCTTGTTTTAAGAAGAGCTTTTATCCAATCAGATTTCACCTCTGTGTCTCTAGGTAAGAGAGAGGCCCCAGGCCTGCAGACTCACAAGTGAATCCCTTTTCAGTTTAAGTGAATGGGGACGGTATTGCTGATTGACAGTGTTCAACCAATCAGATCTTTGGTTTGACATGTTGGGCGTATTCTCTGATGTGTCAGAGCCTGCTAGCTGGCCTACAAGTACGTCAGCATTATGTGCAGCTCAGTTTTCAAGTGCAGCTCTGCAGTTAGGTGCAGCGTGTGCTGTGATTGGTCAGTGGGCGAGAGCGTGACTATCGTGAAACGAAACTTAAAGTAGCCAGCAAAGCTTAGTCGGAGTAGTAAGAGTTAAAATTGAAAGATAAGGAAGAAATGACATTTTTTGCATTTTGCATGGTGTCGATTTTTACCTAGCTTTGTTTTTTTAGGAGGAGAAACGGATTTGTGAGTTGGGATTCAACCGTGGGATTAACCTCTTTGTCAACAAAGAAAGGAGAATGGAGTCTTTAAGTGATCAGCATTTGGTAAGTCAACTGTTTGTTTTTTTACACTAATATCTGAATGGCCCTCGAGTGTGTAGGTGTTCCGCTGCAGTGTTGCTGGATTGATTTGTCATATGAATATATGTGACTGGTTCTTGTGAGTTTGTTGTTGTCATTGTGTTAATTATATAGATTTGGACGATATGCATTGTCCGTTAAGCTAGTTTAGCCTAGCCTCCTAGAAGTGCGGGGCCTCAGCTTTTATTTGTTGTGTTTTTTTTTTGTTCTGGTTCAGAGGTCATACAGCCCGTTGTCTCCTACGGGAGCGCAGACAACATTATATTTCCTACTATTTAAGCTGTGGCGCCATCATGAGGTTATTAGGAGATGTTTCAGCTGCAGGACAGCAGTGAAGGCCCAGGTGTAAAATGGACAGCCCGCCACTGGTGTAGTGTATTAGATTGCTGCGAGAGCGCCCCCTTAATTGTTTTAAATATTTTGTTTGTAACCCTGCTAGTAATACACATTTTTACCAAAGTATCTGTAAGAAGATACATTTGTACAACACAGATTTGTTTGTAACAGTTAACTTTTTTTGGTAGTCTGTTTACTCAACGCCGTTCCATGTATTTGTTACTCCCTAAGCCATGCGTCATTTGGCTCACAGAAATATCGACGGAGTGCAAGCTGTACCCAGCATGCCTTCAGGCATTGAGTTAATGTGGGTTCCCTCTTATATACACTGCAGAGTGTGTACGTAACACACTGCTAATAAATATGTCCCATAGGTATCGAGATCTCGCGCTCCACACTGCACCTTCTTGGCTCTTCAGTAATACACCGCCAACTGTGAAGTCGATCAGCTGAACGGTTGTCGAGAAAAATGGAGAACAGACAGACAGAGACTCCTTCCATATTTGTCAGATATAGCCATACATGGGGTTTTGACTGTCAAACACATTGCTGTGTTATCTCTGACATTCCTGAAACAGGATAACAGATTGGTCCTGTTCTGTTCATTGTAGTTAATTTGTATAAATTAGGTAACAAATTAAGCTATTTAAATGTATGAATGATAATCCTGATGTAACGATTGTTCCTTTGTTTTTAAAATAACATTATTCCCCTCATGATACCTGCCATTCTCTGTAGGAATGCTGCTGCCATTTTATTTCCTTATTTTAAGATTATTTTGATTTGGATTCATGCTTTGCTGCATTTGGTATTTCACTGGTGTATCCATATCATTTATGGATGGAGGTACTAAGGAACAGGTGGATACATGAGTGGAGTGATTACTTAGTCAGTCTCGGTCACTCTAACAGGAACAGACAGACACAAACAACATTTCGGTGGCTGTTTTTATCTGTGCTGGTAAATGTCAGTGACTGAGAGTTCCAGATTGGGTTGAGCTGCCCACACTGCTCATTCTGTAATGAGAGAGGAAGAACAGGATGAGTGTGTGGAGGAGAGGAGAGGGAAGAAACAGACCTGTGCTGCATTTAACAGCTGTGCTGTTTCTGTGGGCATGAAAGTGAACACTAACCTGTGCATGGACATTTGCATCTGTATGCATGTTGCACCAATTTAAATGAGCCAGCTCAACACCTCTCCTTTAAACCTCTCTCTCTCTCTCTGTCTCTCACACACTCCTCTCTCATTACATGGATCTGGAGCTTTTTTCAGGCAGCTTTTTGGGGACAGTGCAAAATTGGGTACCAACACATATACAAGCACACTATGTACCTCTTCAGAAGGTTCTCACCCTCCCACACTATCCTGCAGCTAAATCCACGCACACACCTGTAAATATAAAGAAACAAATACACCATCATCTTTGTTTTTTATGGGCGTTGCTCTCTTTTGAACCTGTTTTGTACACGGATCAGTCATTTAGCACAGTGTCACGCTAACCAGACCATTAAAAGTACAGCGGTACAGAGTAACTTCACACCAAAACCTTTTTATTTGGAACACAAAATGTATAGTTTGTTGCAATTGCAAAATACACTGGTTTGAGCTGGCGGATGCTACGCTATGATTGGCCCGTCTATGTTGGAGGTGCCGGACTTAGTGAAGAGTCAATTATCAATCACCCGCACCTAGAATACACCTGTGAGAACAATTCGATCCGAAATCACAGCAACAAAGAGGATTCAGGTTTGCTCTTTGTCTACGCAACAATGGAGGCCAATTATGGAGAGAGGGAGTTACAGGACTGTACTTGCAATGTAATGTATTTTGTATACTGTACAATAAATTGATGAAGGCTTTACGAGATAATGATCCGTTCTCATTTCGTCATTTTATATGGTGATGATCAGTATCAGCCTATGTTTCAAAGGTAAACAGTTCAATTATGATCCTGTCTGTTTTAAACATCAATCACACTTTACAGGGTTGCTCAAACGACATGAAAGTTGTAGTTCCTTTGGGTTTAGCGACGCTACAAACACGTGATGATGCATTAGATTAAACTAGCCAACAGTAAATCAAGGACTTAAAAAAAACATAGACAGCAAATGCAACATTAATGCAGCAGTAATATTAATCCAGAAACATCCAACACGTTCTCAGCCCAACTCGTCACATACTGTCGTTTTGTCAGTATAGTAGCTCAGCTCCTCAACCTATGACGCTCCACGACGGTTACAGTGAACACAAGAAACTCTTACTTTGCACAAGGCATGGTTTGTGTTCAAATTACTACTGAAAACACACGACAAGGGACACAAACAGTGTTTTGTTACAGGTGGTTGGTTTCACACCAGACACAAACAGCAGCATTCTGGCTGAGAGTCCTGTGTTTCTTCCCGTCCGCCCACCCAGATGGGTTTATGTCGGTTTTGAACACAGGACATTTACTTGTAGTGCAGTATTTTCACAGTGTGGTGTTAGTACTTTTACTTAAGGATCTAAATCATTTTCCACCACTGGTTATGAACAAGTGAATCATTGCTTTTCCTTTACTTCCTTGTAAAGCATTATTCTTTGCAACACAGTGCTGGAAAACAATTGTAATTGAGATAACAATGTGGAGCTCATGGAGAAAACGGATGTCCTTGTGTGGGTGGTGCAGAACCACCAGCAGCAAACCTGCAGCACCGTAAATTAAATGAGCTTGAAGGAGAAAACACATTTACTAACAGTGTTGCTCTTTGGAGATTTTTTTGTCAAGAAACAGTTTATGAACTGAAATAAACAATTCACTCGTATGAGACAGAAAGTAGAACCAGTTATGGACTGCAGCAACAGTTTGGCTGGTAGAGCAGGCTGAGCTTTAACCACAAGGTTAGCGGTTTGATTCCCGGCTCCTCCTGTCTCTATGTCCTTGAGTGAGACACTGAACCCCAAGTTGCTCCCTGGGCGCTTTACAGCAGCCCACTAATTCTTAGGGTGTTTTAAATGTCGAGGTGAAATTTCATGTACGTAATGTGACGATGAATATGTATGTAAAAAACAATTGGGGTATTCATAGTATCTCATACATCAAGCTGTTGTCTTGGCGTGGAGAAAGCTCCCCAAGTCTGGTGAAACATTCATTTCTGTCCCGTTAAAGTTGTCCAAGACAATCCCCTTACACGGACGGACGTTCCCATACAGCTAAACTGCATTCTACATTTCAATGGAAACATGATTTTACAGTCACAGCTTTAAACATGTGGTTAATGTTTAAAATGGAAAACAAAGACACTAAAAAGCAACTTGGTTAGGTTTAGTAAAACAACATTGAAATGTGCCAGGTTATAGTTTACGTGCCAGCCTATTGTGAACCCGGACATGATGAGTACTCCAAAGTTTGATGTAGGAATGAACAGTACTGGTCCTCAGGATTAAGAAACTGCAGGATGTTAATTTGCATATTGAACATACTTATTTATTAGCATAATCACATACAGGGACAGTATTTTAGTGTTTGTTGGGGTTATTGAGGATGTTGAATTTCTGACATTTTCAAAATCAAAATGTCCGTTAAAGCCAAAAGTGGACTTCGATTTTGTTTCAAGTCTCAGTCAATTTAGAAGTTTTGGTGGATGGTAAATCACTTGGATTGGAGAGATAACATATGTATCTGAAAACATTGAATGACTTCAACTTGGTTATAAATTGTTGGATATTTATGAACACAATTATCGTTCAGACTGTGAGCCCACACACTGTTGTGATTCACAATCAAATCGACGGGAGAGAATCCCACTCTCTGGGTGTGATGCCACCTCCTATCCTGCTGTCACACAGTCTGCTCCACTGCATACCTGCTGCCTCCCAGTAGTTTTCCACTCACCCTCTGCTCCACTCTGCCTGCCAGCCACTCCCACCTCATCAGCTCACCTGTGCTCCCAGCTGGAGCCCATCTCCAATCAAGCCAGTGCTTAAGCCTCTCCTGCTCACTCACTTGTTGCTAGATTGTTTGTCCCCATCTCTATGCAACTCTCCAGCACTCATTCTTGGACTGATTTCCTGTTGCCGACCCTGCCTGCCTCCAACTTTTGTGCTTAGTCGTGATCCCGGGAATCACCTCAGCCTTCTGTCCCCGACCACAAAGTCAACCTGGTTTCTGTCTTTCTCTCTCCTTGCTATTTGGCTTTTCCCTGTATTGGGACCATGTGCTTCTGTGCTCTGAGACAAAGAGAGCGGGCCTGTATGTTCATTCAGGGCCTGATTTGGGTAGATGGCGCTCAAGCCCCCACAAGGAAGGATTTCACACTCACCTGTGAAATCTTCACCCAAACACAATGCTCTCCTCCCGTTGGTCAAGGCCCACATACACCCGAGGACCCCTGTCGCTCAGCCCTGTTTCCACAAAAATGTCCTTCACCCTGAACGCATTGCCAGTCCATGCGATTCAGTTCGCAAGTAAGGAGGCAAACACAACGTTGCTGTTTTTAGAGGAAGCCCGAGGGAAACCGTTTTACATTTGCTGGATGAATAGACTGTTCTGTAAAGGGAGTAGTGGACAGTTTGCCTGCAGAAGTGAAGAAGACGGATTCTTCAGAGAAAGAGGACAGATTGTCTTTCTAATCAAGTCAACTTATGCTGGTTACAAGGACTGAGAATTCATCTAACGAGCCGAAGAAATTCTCTGCTACAGAGATAATTGGGACGACTCAGTGGAGAGCAGGGTCGTCCTTGGTGGTTCGATCTCCGGCTCCACTAGTCGCACGTCGATGTTTCCTTGAGCAAGAGACTTAACCCCGTAGCTGTGCCTACAGAGTATGAATGTGATAGCATCTGATAAGCAGGTGTCACTTAGTCCCTGTCATCAGTGGATGAATGGGTGAATGATGAGAAGTAGTGTGAAAGCGCTTTGAGTGGTCGGAAAGACTAGAAAAGCCCGATACAAGTGCAGTCCATATAAAAGTACAGTCCATAATTCATTGCGCAAAGCTTGGAGCCCGCGCAGCCGAGTGCACCACTCGAAGGACCGACTGCTCCGGCCAAGGAAATCATCTCATTAGTTTTAGGTCATTGTGTTTATCATCTTGTTTGTGTTGCTTAAGTTACTGTCATTTTTATAACAAGGTATGTATGCTCAATAATCGCCGGGATGAATGACCGAGATCGTGAGTGTTGTGTAGAAGTTCCTGTGTTTCATACTGCTGCAATCGTGTTGAGATGATTCACCGCTGGTGAGGCCGGAAGTTGCTGTTTCATCGGTTCAAAGGTCAGAACCGCCGCGGCTGTGCGACTCAAAGAGTCGTCAGTCGTGTTTCTGTAGATGAGAGCAATATTCCGTACTCCACCGCGGCGGGGAGGATGTTATTTTGTTTTGTTTGCTTTCTCTCCTTTTACTCACACACACACATACACATATAGCGTGACGCTAATGTAGCTCTGGGTGAGCTAACTGCTTCAGACACGTGTAGATAACGAAACCGTTATACTCGCCATTTTGGAGTCTCACGACATCATACGTTGTCTGAGCTGAGCAATAATTTAGTTTTCTTATATGCTGATAACTCAAACAAGCTCCTTTTCGTTCCCAACACCTTCCTTGCTCAGTCACTCTGAGAAGTTTCGTAAATCACTCTTAAGATAGGAATCCTTGCTAGAAATTTTACAATAACTGGATATTAGCTGGATATATCTGTCAACTTTAAAATTGCAAAATGTTCCACTATATTCAACTGCTGTACTTTTCGGACTATAAGCCGCTACTTTTTACCCCACGCTTTGAGGCGTCGGCTTATAGTCCGGTGCACTTTATATACGGATTTTTCCGTAGCTTTTCTCCGCCACAACAACCGCAACTTCCGGTTCCGGTTCCGGTCTAACACAACATTTACTAGCTCCCGACACAGAACAGTTGCTACCAGCAACCCCTCTGCTACCAGCTGTTACTGACAGGGTCTCTACAATATGGATGAAGTACCTTTGACCTACCTCTCACTAGGACTGTTGACAAAAAAGGTTGAACGGCAAGATGCTTTTAATAGTACATGTCCGACTCGCTAGCTTCTAAGCTAATTTTAACATTACGGCCAATGGGGAAATGCTAACCGCGATTAGCATCAGCGAATATATAATATATCTTTGTACATCTTTTCGTGCAGACATACTTGCATTACAGACTAAGGTCTCACGGCTACCAAACGAAAAGCAATGAGGCAATAACTGTTGTTGCTCATAGCGCTGAATAGCTGTTGTGCTAGCAGCAACTGGCCAAGCTAGTTAGCCGTAAATGCTATTCAGAGCTATGAGCAGAGAAGATCAGCTTTTTCTCAAGTCTGCCAGTGGATCCTAACAGCCCGGAACAGTGTGAAAGAATCCACCTTCACCAACGGGTTCTGAAAGGCTGGTTTCAGTTTGTTTTGTTTTTTCTCTAGTTTTTTCCCCCAGTGCTACAAAACTTGTTCTATAAAACTTGTTCAAGAGTTTTTTTGTGTGCGTGTTTTTGAGTGAGAGAAATAAATGTTTTGTAGAACAAGTTTTGTAGAACTGTTAAAAAAAACAAAAAAAACAAAACGAGTCTGCATTTGGGTCCTTGAACACACCACATCATGAACCGGGGCAAATCCGCCCTTGAGCTTGTGTTGTCCTCCTCATTGCGCTGTCCCCTTAATCTCATAGTATCCCAGCCTTTCAGAACCTGTTGGTGATGATGGATTCTTTCACACTGTTCCGGGCTGTTAGGATCCACTTGAGAAAAAGCTGATCTTCTCTGCTCATAGCTCTGAATAGCATTTACGGCTAACTAGCTTGGCCAGTTGCTGCTAGCACAACAGCTATTCAGAGCTATGAGCAACAACAGTTATTGCCTCATTGTTTTTTGTTTGGTAGCCTTGAGAGACCTTAGTCTATAATGCAAGTATGTCTTGTAAATAAAATATATTCATTCACTGTTAAATAATATGCACTATACTTGTAAAGCTTATATTGCGGAGTTGTGAGGTCACTGTAAGTAGGTCAAAAACTCTGAATGGGGCATTCCGTCGCCCGTTCGCACGATAGAAACGGATACAGTGGCCCTGAAAGAAACACTTGCTTAAACCACCAGATTAGGGCGGAAACTGCCATCTTAGAGTAGGAGAAGAGCTCTTTTTATCTATTCACACAGAGACTTCGAAATTGTTTAGAACTGCACCCTTTTTCAGCACCTTAAGTGTTAACAATATGCTGTACATCAACATTTCACACACACTGACGTTCCAGAGAAGGCGGGTTCCGGACGTGAGCCATTGTGGGTGACGTTGCCCAGTGCTCCATCAGGCCATTTGAATGCTAGAAACAAATCCGCCTCCTACTTTGAATTTGACCAATGGCTCCACAAGGAGAACCAGAAAGGACACGCCTGCGCACTCTGTATAAGCGCTCTTAGCTTTCACCTTTTCCTTTTTGCTAGGGTCCGTGCACGTTTAACTGCTGGACATAATACTTCTGTCACAAATAAATGTTATTGCTTGAATTGAGCTAAACGCCTTGATCTCAGTCTGTTCACTCGATTCACAACAGTCACAACAGTCTGCATGAAAAGATGTACAAAGATATATTATATATTCGCTAATGCTAATCGCGGTTAGCATTTCCCCATTGGCCGTAATGTTAAAATTAGCTTAGAAGCTAGCGACATGTTATGATGTTCATAGAAGACAACTTTAGTGCTGTTGAAAGCATCTTGCTGTTCAACGGGGACACCTGCGGCTTATAGACCAGTGCGGCTTATCTATGTACACATTCCTTTTTCCTTTTAAAAATCAGCTGGTGCGCTCTATAGTCCGGAAAGTACGGTATACTGTGAGGAAAAGTGACAGTTTATTGAGGCACACTGAGGAATTTGATGAAGACCAAGAATGATCCCAGAGATTCTGCTAAAGACTCCAATGTATCTCATATCTCAGTCTTTCTCATGGCTCCCACTATATGACATTACGTCCTAACACACCAGTCAGCAGTATGCCCAGAGCAAGTGCAGCCTTCATTGCAAATAACTTGTATTTCCTTCTTATCACATCCTTCTGTGGGTTCAATATACTCGGGATTAACCCGAGGCAAAACCCCTTTTGATCTTCTATATGTAGTAGCATACATGAGTAAGAAGAGCCTAACTAGAGCTACTGGCTTATGTACTAGTATATAGATGAGTGAGCGAAGGTTGGATTTGAGTTTTTCAATCAAAGACACACGGATAATATTTATTCATCAACTGACGAGATCCCAAACTAAGGTGTGTCAAAGAGGCCTTTCAAAGACCGATGCTACACTGATGTTTCCTGATGCTACTCTAACTATAGAAGTGTGCATTCTATCTTTGAAACATCTGTTTTTAACTACATTTTAAGTTGTCTTTTATTACATCACTGAAATAACTTTGAAGCTGCTTTCACACAGTTAGTGATGTTCACTTGAACCATGAAACAAAATTATAGAAACAAAAAATAATTTAGTTAAAGTTGGCAATTTGACTGTGGTGGACAAACCCTGATCGGATCTTAATTATATAAGACCTTACATTTAATTTATCACAATTCAGGCCATTAATTAAACACCACAGGGTGATTCTTCTTCTGTGAATAATGTGCATGTCAATATATATTTTCAACTGTTTTTGTCATGAATACTTTCACACAGAACCCAAATATTAGGAAATTGTGAAAAAGCATCGGAACATCATCATCAATCCTCTCGCATAATTGCAAAATTCACTTTAGAGTACTTCCTGGTGTTTGAATTCACACTCAAATCATATCTAATATCATGGAGTTGGTCTGGTTTGTGTATGAGCCACAATCAAAGCACTCCAGAGTAAAGCGGAAGTTTAGTCAAGAAGACTTTAATCTTCTTCTCATTCATAATCTCTGTCTCTCTCTTCCTGTGACTCCTCTATCAGCTGATTGTTAGCATTCACCTTAAGTTAACCAACCAGATTTTTCAGGGTTTCCTTGAGCCAATCACATCATTACTGTCAAACTTAAAAAATGTTCTCTCTGCTGCTGTCAGTTATCTTTGCAGCACAATCGGATGCGACCCTCCTCCATCAGTCATGCTCCTCACTCATCAGGTGATTGCAGCAACTCCCTTCATCACCACTGCTTTATCTGACTTCAGCGTCACTACCCCTCTCCTTCAGGATGGACTCCAATCGCCAATGACTTTGCACGATTCATTTCTTATGCATGTGTAGTAAATTATTGTTCATTCTAATGATCTCTCCTGATTGAACCGGAAGCAAGTCAATACCCCCCATGGTGCAGTTGTTTGAATGATGACCTTCACACTTGGGACTACAGATGAAAAATAGCCTTTTGGCTAACTCTGCCACATTTGCAGAAATGTTTTTATTAATGTGCACTGTCCCGTTCAAATAAACCAATTTAAAAAAAACACCAGCCTAAACGAACCAGACCAGGTGGGTTCATCTGTGCTGCACCAAACAGGTGTTGAAAGCACTCCTTTCAGTTATCAACAGTCATTTCAATGCCATAACGTCTTACTCCATCTGCTATAATTACCTTGCAATTGTCTTTATTGGGAGCTGTCAGTAGCTGTTTTACATATCTGCCAGTCAGACAACAGTGAAGGGTTAACTGCTGCTTTATTCCACAGCAGTCCTGCTCTCTGGCCTTGCTGTCTCTCTTAATGAAGCCACAGGCAACAAGCACTAAACACACTGTCAATGAGAATACCCATCCAGCCATCAGTCAGCCCCCCCACACCTCCCTCCCTCTGTCCTGCTCTCTACATTATTCATATGGCTCTTGCCCTCTACTCCTCTACTTTGTTGTCCTCTTGTCATGTGTGTATGATTGAAGCAGCAGCGTTTGTATCTTCATTGTGCAGCATCCTGACAGAAGCCCCGGGATCACTCCTTCACACGTACACACACACACACAATTGTAAACACGTCTCTTCTCTAAGGCCACTTTTAAAAAACAACAATCTAGACTGGTCACTCATGAACAATTACAGACTCGTATCAAACCTCTCGCTTTTAAGTAAAACCATTGAAAAGGCTGTTTTTCAAAAGCTGAACAACTTGTTGGCAGTAAACAACTGATTGTATGTCTTCCAGTCAGCTTTTTCACATTATCACTGCTCTGAGATTGTGTTCTTCAATGACAACTACACAGACGGTGGCACAATTTCAGTAAAAGTATTACTCGTGTAACATGGGACTTTCTGACACAGTACTAAACTGGTTTGACTCCTACTTAAAGGACAGGGACTACTTTGTGTCTATGAGTAATCCAGGTAACACATTTGAGACAAATGACATACGGAGTACCTCTAGGCGCCATTCTGGGGCCTCTTCTGTTTTAAATCTACATGCTTCCACTGACTCAGATTATGGAAAACCACAAAACAAGTTGCCATAATTATGCAGATGAAACCCAAATTGACATTATCATATCACCAGGGGACAATGGTCCAATACAAGCACTGAGTAAATAAATTGAACGAAAATGATCGGATGTGCCAGAATTTTCTTCAATTAAACAAAAACAAAGCTATGGTAGCTGTTTTTTGTAGACAAGGATGAAGTTCTGCCTCAATCGGCAATGTTAAAACCAAGCTAGAGGTCTGGTGCAGTCGTGAACTCAGACTTGAATGTCAACCACATTAAGACAAGTAAAAAGTCAGTTTATGATCACATTCAAGTTCTAAACCTGACCAAGTAGGTTTATGGCCTTAACACAGGGAGAATTCTAGCAGGAAGCTCTGAATAGCCTATATACCGCTGCATTCACACACCAACAATAGCCCCCACCACCTGCCAACACAGTTACTTTTAACATTTCCATAATTACACAACAGAAATTAAGTCTATAGATGAAGAGTTAATTAGCACAAACAGACAAAAGCATCCCTAAAATGAATAAACCAACACCAGTTTGATTCATATTGCCATATTAATAATACAACAATATTATTGTATTGTGTATGTTTACACAATACAATAATGACCGCCGAGTTCTGTTCGTAGTGTTTAGAACTTACTTTTGTGTTCCATGCTGCTGTAATAGTGTTGTGGTTAGATCAGTCACCACGAGTGAGGTTGGTTCTGTAACTATCAGTTCAAAGATCAGAAGTCGTGTCTGTGTGATAGAGAAACCGTTCTGTATCTTACTGCGACGGTGAGGATCGGCCTTGCTTTGAGTGTTTTTCCTTTGCTTTATTGTTGAACTGACCCACACACACATATAGGTTGTGCTACTCATCTCAGACGCACGTGGTGTGTAAACACGGCCTCTATCCTGGCCTCACCGCCATTTTTGTAGTTTTGCGTCGTGTGATCACGTACGAGACTACATCCGCCATTTTGGTAGTTGTCTTGCCTCTCTCTCTCTCTCTCTCTCTCTCGCTCTCTCTCTCTCTCTCTTACCACGTGATTGTTTGTTGATGTTATATAGTAGGTTTGTAATTGTATAGTTATTTTTAGATATTATTTGACTGGATCAGTATTGTTAGAATTGAATAAACTCTGTTATAATTCAAAGAGCAGCTGTCTGTGATTACTTTGTGTGTGTATTGTGATAGCTGGATATGTGGTCTGTGCTAGAATAAACTTAAGCACATGTTGCATTAGTGTGACGTTAGATTTCAAAGCATGAAATGACAGCAAATAACGGGCTCTTACACTTGTGTAGTTTCTCCGCCTCCTCATTAATATGTATGCTGCACGATTTCTGTGAAGGCTGCTCCCATGTATCCTTCCTCTTGGCTCCTCTGAGCAGAAATAAGAGCTTTGGGACGGCCGTCAAGATGGCGGTGCACAACAACTTCCGGTTCGAGCGAGGAAAAGACAAATAAGAGACGGCTGATGGAGAAGAAGCTTGTTTCATTTTCAACTCATGATAACAGGCTCATTTCTGTTGAACTTCTGAGAATAGTTCATTCTGAGGCTACATTGTGAAAGGTTTTTGAGCTGTGCCATTTGAGCTGTGCCATAAGTGTCAGTTATTAACCATTGTGTATATGTTATATACACAATAGTTACACAATTGAACACATCTCACAAGTGTTACCTGTATTACACCATCAAAATAGACCTTGTAGTTAGAGTTCTGGACTCTCTTGAGTATGGGTATGCAATTTCCGAGCAGAGGCCTAAAAATAGGGCTAGGAGTTAAGAGGTTTTAACAGCTAATACTAGTTGTCTACATAATAAATGATTATGTTAATTGTTTAAGCTATGAGGAAGGGGTAAGATCATGTAAGTGTATACTTCTAACTACTCTTTTTCAGACATGTAATATTTATCTACATTGTATATTTATATGAGCACTGTCCCTCACAGCCAGAAGGTCCCAGGATTGATCCTCGGTCTGGGTCTGTCTGTGTGGAGTTTGGATGTTCTCACAGTGTTTGCGTGGGTTTCCTCCCACCTCCAGAACATGTACACCCCCCAAGCACTATAAATGGATGGGTTGCATCAGGAAGGGCATGAATTGAATATTGAGACTTTGCTTTCTGTCTTATTTTTTTGTTCACCTATTTGTTACATGCTGGATTTTTTTTTTAACCTAAAACATAACACCTTTCTTTGCTTTAATTCAGAGATCTTTGTAGAAGTATAATTCCTGCATTACACCTGGCTGAAGAGAGCAGCAGTTAAAATACCCCTAAATCATCTTCTCTTTATGGATATGTGATTTACACACATACACACACCAAGAGGGATCTCTCCCCTCCTTCTATAAAGACCGATGATATCAACACGAATATGAACATAATCAAAAAATAATATGCTGTCTCAGGGTTAGAAATCAAATTTCCTGAGCAGCACAGAGGGGTTCATTTCCCCATGACTGCCATTTCACTACGGTCCAGCCAGTCCAGCTGGAAGACATAACGGTAAGAGCAACTTTATGAAGGCCGACTGCACACAACCCCATTAGAGCAGTGATTCTCAACTGGTTGGTCGCGGGCCCGTTTTCAGCGGGTCCTCTACGCCAGGGATTCCCAAAGTGGGGTGCGCGAGCTGCCTCTAGGGGGTGCGCGAGAGGAAAAGTGTAATGGCGGTCTGATGGTGTAATAATATTAAATATTAAAAAAAATGTAATTTTAATTTAAAAACTGTCAGGTGGGACATCTGAAGCTATCAGTCGTAAAAGAGGAGAGGGACAGAGAGAGAGAGAGGAATCGGAGGCGAGGGGAACTGAGAGGTGCGTTGGGGAGAGACCGGGAGAAGTAATCGAACCAGAGTCAGAGGAAGATGAGACGGAGGAGACCGGAAGGGATAGCACAGACAAATCGGGAGCACATCGGCCCATCGCGGAGTCAAGGTGAAAAAAGAGGAAATGAGAGTGAGCATCAGACTGGGAAAAAAAGAGGAAATATGATGAAAAGTATGTGTGTCTGGGCTTCACTTGGATTGGCAACGCAGATTCCCCAAAGCCACAGTGCGTGGTGTGCAGTGAGGTTCTGGCTAACAGTCTGAAGCTCTTATTTACATCGTCACCTGAACACCAAGCATGCCAGTGCAAGTCAAAAGCCCCTTACATATTTTATATCGAAATCGGAGGAGTTACAAAACAGCCAAAAACAACTGCAGTCTCATTCATGTGTTGGGTCTATAAATGACGCACTACGGGCTTCATATCTGGTTACAGAATAGCGAGAAAGGGGCTACCGCACACAATCGCCGAAGACGTGAGCTTGCCAGCTGCCAGAGAGATGGTGGAATGTATGATTGGGGGGAAAGAAGCAAAAAAGTTGGACATGATCCCGGTGTCCAACAACACTGTGTCGCGCCGCATCGATGCTTTGTCCGAAGACATCCTGGCTACATTAGTCGGTCATTAATTGTAAATTAAATGTGATAATCTGCCTCTGAGTCTGTGCGTGAGTGCTCGCATCCTGATTGCTCTTTAAAAGTGACGCCTTGTGTCACTGAAAGTTATTGAAACTTTGTTGCAGTGTTTCAGGGCGTTTTCACACCTTCAGTTCGTTTGCTTTGTTGCAGTTGCTCCTTTGTTCGGTTTGTGTTCACACTGCAACATTTAACAGCGGACTAAATCTTGTAAACAAATGCCACGCGCGAGCAAACTGTTCTCTCATTGGTCCGATTCTTATGCGGCTATGAAGGCTTAAAAGGCTCTGTAGCTTCTTTTTTAAAAAATTTTATTAAGGGGGGGGGGGTGCGCGAACCCGGTCGGGATGTAGAAGGGGGTGCGCGGCCTAAAATGTTTGGGAACCGCTGACCTAGATTAAACTAAGGTTAAATTAAGCTAAAATAAGCCCAGACACCGTGACTCTTACTTTGAGAAGGTTCGTTGAAAGGGGTCAGTTTCCGTGGAGGAATCTTTCGTTCCTCCAGGGATGAGGGCTGGTGTCGGCGCGGCTTTGGAGCTGGCGCGGACTCGGTCTTATCCTCGCTGCAGAGAGGGACCTGTTTCAAGTTCGGCTGAGGCACGTTGTCTGTTCGTTCCTCTCGGTAATCTTCGGCGAGGAAAGAGGGTTAGTCGTCCTGCCGGTGGTGTGCACACAAAGATCGCGGAGAACGGATCACGGAAGTTATTCGTTCTCGCGGGATAGGGTCCTTAAACTCAGAATAAAACACAGTCTGTTTTGACCAGCGAATGGCACGTGCGACCTGAGTTGAGAGTTGATGAGGCCGGCGGTCCTCGTGAATCTTCCTGTAGCCCGGACGAGGTCCAGAGGGAAGAGGCTGTGGGTCTTCTTGTCCCAGGACGAAGTCCAGAGGGAAGAGAGCGAATCTCGCTGCGCTCAGTCTTATGAACCAGGTCTCACAAACAGTGGGGGGCCCTTTCTTGGCCAATGAAGGGCCAGTATCAGGTTTTGGCCGGAGCTGGGGGTGTGGTCATCCTAGGTGGAGTCTCTGGCAGATCTCAGGTCAGGCGTTTGTTGAGAGGAAGGAAAAACATGGCTGCTCCTGTTTGGAAAACGCATGTGAGAGACTCAGCCAGCCAGGAGGTGTCGCCAGATCCCAACAGCGTTAATGCCTTGTAATGCTAATAGACACCTGCCATTTCCCAGCATAGAAGAACACCCACAAAGTTTGTTTTCATGCTAATTGAACAAAACGCAAGTACGACGCCGACGACATGAGATATGGATTTTCTTATGTTGAGGACTAAGGTTGCAACGGATAAACTGAAAACTGTACCTCTGTCAAATGACACTATAAGTAGACGAATTGAAGACATATCGGATGACATCAAACAACACACCACAGCTCGAATCTAGGCAAGTGGTCATTTTGCATTACAAATGGCCGAATCTACAGACATCACAAACAAAGCAGTTTTACTCGTTTACGTGAAACGTGTAAGACGGAGACTTACAGGAACAATTTATCTGCACAAGAGAGCTCCCTACTACTACTACTGCAGAGGACATGTTCAGCTCAGGTTCAAACTGCACCATCTTTTCATTAAATACATTTGAGAAGTTGAAGATTTTCCTCAATTTGGGTCGTAGCTTGTCATTACGGGGTGATGGTGGGTCCCACAGCCAGACCAGTTGAGAACCACTGCATTAGAGGATCAACAGAATGGCCTTATTGCACCAGTGGTTATTGGCGGGAACCAATGAAAACTACATACTCATTTCCTGTCCTTTATTTAATCGACTCTCTGTGTAACCTCTCCCATTGCTATTAAACCTCCTGCCACAGCAGTGGTCTCATCATCATACTCTAATAGTGTAATCTTCCAAGCAGGGTCTAATATCAGATAGAATACAGTTCTATGCATATGAATTCCATTACTGCTTGCCTCATTCGTCACTGACCAACAACATTGAACAACATTGGACAAATTGGTATCGTGGTGCAAATTGTATTAACTCACCATGGGTTAAAGAATTATGGGCTGAATACAGTTGGAGGCATCTCATTATGTACTCGACATTAGTGGAAGCAGTGCAGCTTCTGCAGCCGTCTTCCATCACTACAGCAGCCTGCCTGTAGAGACCATAAGTCATGCAGAGGAAGATTACTTAAAGGGTTAATTGCTCAGTGTATTGTGTGTCTTGTAATCAGAAACCAGGAAACCAGAAATATTGTTGTGTTCAAATGTTGATACGGGTGTATGCATTGGTATTGTTGGGATCAGAAATGTCTCTTATGTCAGAATTGGATTGTGGAATCAGTCGTAATCACATTATTGTCCGGGTTGTGGTTAGAGATATTGTAACTATTTCTTTATATTGTTCATGCCTGTCCTCCGGGTGGTGTGAATTAAGTTGCAGCTCCATCGCCAACCCAAAGTCTGATGAAGTTCAACAGGACCCTCAGTCTGGTCACTCCCAGTCCCCCCCAGTGGTTGACTTTGACTCTGTTATTATTTAAGTGTAAAATAATTAGGTTAAAACATGTTGCTGCAAACAGTTTTTTTTGTTTATGTACGATTTAGTTCGATGTGACAAATCCCTTTGTTTTATTTTTCAACTTTAACTTCACCAGTTGATGAGAAGCACCCAAACATTCTCTTAGTTTGGTTTCTGTAAAGGAAGTAAAGGTAATGACTTCCATCTGGTTAAGACAGAAAGTGCCGGCTCAGCCCAACACAGACATGGCTAAAGGAGGGACTTTACCATGTTTCCCCAAAAATACAGTAAACCATGAAGAAGTAGCATGAGTTATTTTTCCTCTCTGTATGTTCCGTCTGCTTGTTTCTCTCTGCCCACTAATGGTTTTTCCTCCCTCGCCCTCCTCACCACTCTCACTCAGTCTCAGACTTTCACTCTCCTACTCTCTCACTCTCTGCATTTAATGCTTTCACTCCTCAAGTCAGCTCAACTTCTCCAACTCACTCCATCCTTCTCTCTCACTCTCGTCCATCCATCCTCTGCCATGCTGGGATGCGGTTGCTATGGCAACACAGGTACTCTGCAGGAGTGGTACTCAGGCTAAATGGCTGGAATTTGAAGTAAAATGCGTACGTGAGCCTGTGTGTGTGTGTGTATGTGTGTGTGTGTTCAAAAGCACATGCATGCCAGTGTTTCTGCAGGGGATCTGGTGCTGAAAGAGTTTGCATTATGGTGTGGAGAACAAAGGAAGCAGACGCAGGAGTTCTGTACAGTTTATGCAATGGCATGACCTGGAAGGCTGCTTGTTCCTCCTCCACATAAAACCTGTTCAATTATTTTTCTTTCTTCTCTCTTTACCTTTTTGACCCTTCCCCTCCCTTTGTGCTCCTTTCATTTGTCCTTGTGGTCACTAGTAATGCCTGCTCCCCTCCTGAAGGGCCATGATGATGATGATGATGATGTATTCTGGTTTGTATATATACAGTGTGTGTATATATATGTATAGATATATGTATGTGTATATGTATATATATGTATATGTATAGATATATGTATATA
Organism: Melanostigma gelatinosum; assembly: GCF_949748355.1. NCBI lineage: Eukaryota > Metazoa > Chordata > Actinopteri > Perciformes > Zoarcidae > Melanostigma > Melanostigma gelatinosum. The sequence goes on from NC_136638.1 coordinate 3,363,768, forward strand.
TATGTATATGTATAGATATATGTATATATATATATATATATATATATATATATGCTACCTTCAGTCAACTCCTTTACAGTTTACCTTTATGAAACAACACAAATCTAGGCACAGCTTGCCTACCTTCTTCTAAACTACGGCACAAGTATGCCAATATGATGACTAATGAGAGTTTATGGCAGATTATAGCAATATTTCTGATTGACCTATATAAATGTATGAATGCAACCCCTTAGTGTCGTATTTCCCCTGCTGCTCTCCTGCTTATCTTGAACTACCATGAAAGTATTCTAGTAAGTATTGTGAATTAAACTCTGATATATCGTCTTCCTCATTGAGCTCCATTGTTGTCACATAAAAAAACACATCAATGAACAAGACTTTTGCACTTGGTGACACATGTTGCTTCTTCACCATGAACACAATACCATCGTACCATAATGACGTTCACCGTGATATTAACGTGACTTCTGTTTTTATCTTGAACGTAGGCTACATTTAATTCAACTGCTATAATCCTGACATGATGTTTACGAGTGCAAGCATCTTCTGTCATCATGTTACGATACCAATAACATTCTCTTGCATTCAGCACTAATTTGCTGCATTTAGCATATAGATAGACAGGACCGTGTTTGTGTGTATATCATATCTATATATAGATATATATCAGTGCTTGGCAAGTTAACGCATGAATTAATTAACGCCGGCAATTATTTCATCACGCGTTAACGCAGTTTTATATAACAAGCATATCATTTAGTTATCGCTCCTGAGAATTTAACAAACGTTAAAAAAAGAAGATAAAAACATGACGTAGATAGGTTGCAGTTTTCAAGGTGTATATTTCAGATTGCATCTCTTCCACACATGAAGATAAAGTTGTGAACACCGGCTGAATATCCATTATCAGAATCATCATAACTGTATTATAACTGCTACTGTGTAAAGGGTATACTGCTGTTAAAAATAACCTAATTTGTTTAAAGTGTTTGCAAACCAAATGTTATTGCACTTTTGTTCATATAGCAGTACTTTTAAAAGACAAGAACTCAATACACTACTTTTTAATTCATTATTGAATTTTGCGCATAACAATGCGATTAATCACAAAAAAATCATGCGATTAATCGCGATTAAAATTTGTAATTGTTGCACAGCACTAACATATACATATATATATCACTCAATCTCTTACCGTTCACACCAGCATTTGTAGTGCTTCACACAATAGAAGATTGAACGCCTACAATATAAATGTGTGTTAAATTAAAAATGCGTGACATCTGATCGTTGTCCCATTATGCTACATAGTGAAGTAAATGAATAGTAAATATATAAGTTGTCATGAACACAGTTATGCTCATCTGACAGATTATAAAATACAGCCTGGCTGTCCTCAGATCAGAGAGCTGATTGGCTTTTAGATTTGACAACAAACACCACGTTTTGTAGAAAGTTAAATTTTTCTGTGTAGTTGTAATACTTAATGTTAGATTGTTGGCTATTAGTCTCATGAAGGCAGAAACAAAAAGAACAAAGGATATCATACAATATCATTCACACACACACATTTCCACATTTACTAACACATGAATAAATAAAACGAGGTCTGCAAAATATAAGTAGCCTACAGATTGGAGCTTCTTTGACTTCCTGTTCTTTTTTTATTCAGCAATTTTAAATTTCGCAAATTTAAATAATGTTATTTGTCCAACCAAACAAAACTTAAATATATTCAGTTTACAATAATGATAAAACTGAGAAAAGCTGTAAAATCATCAATTTGAAGAAATTTAAAAAATGACCTCAACATCAAATTCATAATCAATCGTCACATTCTTTTTCATATCATTGAGTCATGCCAGCACCATAAACCATTTGTGATCCCTAACAACGTTATGTCAGAATGTTTTAATTGGACAATTAACTTGTCGATTATTAATTATTGTATTGCATTCCCCAAAGTAGCAATTCCTCTTCATATAAAGATGCACTCATTAGACGTTTCATTCTCTCCATCTTTGTTGCTGAGTAGTGTCTTTGTGCTCTGCACTTCACCTGTCAATCAAATGCCACAGCACCATGTGATATCTCAGTTCTGCTGAAGTCCTTTTGATGAACTTTGAGTTGGTGATGGTACCTCTTTCCTCCTCGTGTACTGCCTTACACTGTTTGCAGTAGGCCGATGATGAAAGAACAACGTTTGGTCCATGATGTCAAATCACCAAATATGCACATGCAGTAAATCCAGAGAACCTGATGATTAAAACGATCTACAGACACTCTCAGGCAGCGCACAGAGTTTATTTCGTCAGATGTACTGTATTCATCATTTTAAAACAGACCGTTGTTAACATCAGAGGATCTTCATCAGGCAGAGATAATAAACGGTGATTATGTCTGGTACTCTGCAGAGACAACACATAATGTACATGACTCGATCACAGATGGACTATCCAATCAAAAAGAACGATCAGCTCACTGGGGGGGGGGGGGGGTCAATCTTTAGACTCATGCTGTGCAACCATACATTATTAAAACCGACATAACTTTATTTTGTATTGTATTGGAGATCCCAAAATAACTAACAATACCAAAAATGTCATGCTGAATTTTGGGGAACTATGTCTAAAGAAATGCACAAGACATGTTGAATATTTCAATGTGATAGAATGATGAAACTCTAAAACAACATGGAGTTTTGGGTCACTCAGTGTGGAATTGCAATATTTTAATAATCTTACCTTTTTAAGAATTAAGTATGCATCAAACTGAGAATCTAACTCTCTAAAACTGACAACCAGGCCTTCTCTCATCATTTAGTCATGGTTTGAACTTCTATAACATTTATACTGAATGAAAGGTAAACTCCTGACTTCATCTCCATCAATAATGAATGAAAGATGAGCTGGTCGTTGCCATGTTTCATACATGCGGGCTGCTTTCATCTGCTATTCTTTGTGCATCTATGAACTGAGTGTGGATTTGATGTCAGGTGCACCTGTGATGAGTGATGGTACCGGTCCATGCAGTGTTGGTTACTGGAACACAAAGAACAGACATTTCCTCCCCACTCTTTCCCCTCCTCCTGCCAATGTCAGCCATAAGTGAACTCCTTACTGCATTCAGTCATATGCTACTGCAAACACAATGAATGAGCTCTATAGTTGTTCATGAGAGAGAAAAAGCAGTAAACGTGGACCAGATATTTTCACCACTGTTCACTTTCTCTTTCATTAGGTTGACACACGCATGCTGCCACACAGAGAACACTAAACTGTGTGGGTGTCTCTGTTCTGCATCGGTCCAGTAGGTGGCAGTAGCACTCTGTGTGTGAGCCTGGCTGCGTGCTTCTCTCATGCAAACTCACAGATGACCCTCCAACAGTCCAGTGGCTGACATGTGCACAGATACTGACTCCCAGCTGACTATCTCCGCATACACCAACACCCCGCTCTTCAAATGGGACTCACCACAACATGTTGCATTTTTAGGGGATGATTGTACCCATGACTCTTGTTTAGCATCATTTTCAGTACCAATTTCCACTGTGTGCCGTTGTGCTAGTCGGCCCATAGCATGGGTCTCCATGGTAATAATCACAGCATGTGTGCTTGTTGCCGTGCTGACGGTAAACATAACTCTCCACGGGAGGCTGGCTGTTCGGCCTAATGAACAGGACGTACCGGCTGTCGGGCTCGATCCAGTCCTCATCCAGTAACAGTAACATTTAAAGGGAAGTGTAGCTGTCCACTGAGAGACTTGAAATAATGAACATTATGCGTATAATATACACACATCTCCCAACGGACGCTGGTGAATGTGAGAGAGAACGGCTTTGCTTCGTCGGAAACACTGTAATCTACTGAGTCTACCGGCTGCAGAGCTCCCGTGTGTGCTGCATGTGTGTGTGTGTGTGTGAATGGTTGCCTCCTGTAGTCAAGCCTGCATGGCTATTGAATGCAAAAAAACAGTTAATTTCTTTGTTTAAACAAAACTAGGATTTTTCCTTCTCCACTCTGTATCTTACTCCTCACCCTGTTTTTCTCTGCCAAATAGTCCCAGATGCTTTGAGTGACAGTTGCAATTTCCTATTAAATCTCTGAAATCCTCTCAGCTGTCATTAAAATTCTTACCATCCTTTGGAGAGACAGAGGGGCGGGAGGGGGGATAAAAAAGGAGAAGTGGGACTAAAGGGACAAACATGAAAGAGAAAGCAGTGGTACGGATTTGCCTTTGATTCTTTGACCAATAAGAGCTGATGTAATACGATATAAAACCGTGCTTCTAATGAGGCTGGGAGACACAGGCTCAGAGATTGATGCGGATGTGGAAAATGAGCACTACGTCTTGGGCATCCTGCATGACTAATATCATTTCTAATTCCTAATCTCGTCTGGAAAATGATTAGTCTGTACCTGTGTTCCAAGCTGATTATTATCTTCCCTTCAGCTCTCTCAACATATTTAATACTTTCTTTTTCCATATTTCCATTCCTGGTTCTGTCTCTTCTCTGAACCAGTCTGACTTTGTACATCTTATTCGAGGAGGAAGGCTGCAGAGATGCTAATCTGGTATAGAATCTTTTGCCGTGCTGAAGCCTGAAGCCAACCATCCTGCTTTTGTTCTGCTGCACGGAGAAAGCTGCAAGAACTAAATAATAACTATCATTTTTATAGCACCACTACAAAAGGCAAAAATAAAATCAATGAAACATTAAAACATGATTAAATAAAGGCATTCCCATGTAAGAGAGCCTTAACAATGATGCTCCGTCATTTGGCTCCGTCTATACTCTGGGGTTATGATGCATTATGTTTATCATGAGTACTCTCACAGAACGTCAATATTATACTGCAAAAAGTGACTTTTTTTTATCTTTTAAAAGAAAAAATTCGGAGCTTTCTCAGAGCAAAGAAAGGCATCAACCAATCACATGAGGAACAAGTTGAGTTGCTCCTATTTTCATGAAACACTGAGGCAGAGTATTCCCAACCCTACACAATAAAAGCTCCAGATATATAAAACTCGCACACAAGCTTTTGGATTGTCCATGTCATTTGTGACGGCCTTCAGTCTTAAACTTTGACATATTAACTGCCAGCAGAACCTCAGACTGTGCAGCATGAAAAGGGAAGAGCCACTCAGATATATAATTTAGGGGCAAGCTATGGACATTACAAATGGCTCCATATATCCCCTCTACTTGGTGTGTGTCAGGAGTCACATTCTGCAAAGTTAATAGTATAAACATGAGGAAATAAAAGCACTTTGGCTTCAGAGTCTGTAAAACTTCAAACTGAGAGGTTAGGGCGATATTGATGAGATGGTCTTGCTGCACTCAGATGGTCTCGGCCAATGAAAACGATTTTTAACCAAATTCAGTCAAAGAAAATGTGAAGATGCTCAACTATGCAACTACTGATAAGATGAAGATGCAAGACTTATAACTCAATTAACAAGCATGCAGACACACCCCAACAAAGCAGTTATTTCTCTTCATGGACTATTTGCAATCAGCGTGAACTGTATTCAATTAGCATCTCGGCAAGCCTCCCTCCTCTTGTGAAATAAATGACACAAATCCATATTCAATGCTTTGTAATGATTTAATGATGAGGGTTTCGCATGCCATCTCGCGTTGCAATTGACCCACTCAATTAGTCCCACATCCGCCCCCCCCCCCCCCCGCCCCCAAAAAGAAATCCCCACATTACAAGATGAAAGGGGTGTTGGCAGGAAAATAAACAAACACAAAACACACACACGAGCAGGCATGTCATCCCATTCTGCTAAGTCTCTCTCATCTTAACTGCATCGAAATGAAGAATCACACAAGTGATTTGCAAGTAATTTTTGCAGCGAGCTCAGCTGTTGGGATAGGTGGTGCAGACCCAGCAGCTGAGTGATTAAATAGAGTCGGGGCTCCTCTTTAGAACAGTCTTTCCTTTTCTCCCCTGCTTCTCCACACATCCCCTTCAATAAGGTGTAGTTTCTGTCCACATTTAGCTCCCTCTGTCCGTAGTTCTTTTTCCTCACCTGTTCCTGCTATTGCCGGCATCACAAGGCGGCGCCCCGGCTGCTCTGTGTCGTGGAGGGGGGCTAATAATCCATAATTTACAATAACACTCGTTAATAATTAAGGGAATTGGAGCGTTCTGAGACTCCAGCGCAATTACCCTCGAAGCCAACGCTGCGGCTGTGAGGGCTCACACTGCGGTTTGGCTGCTTTATTACAAAGCAGCAGCATCAAGCGGCAGAATAGAGCTAGAGGGAAGCCAGTGGGAGGCGGCCTGAGATTGACCTGCACACAGAACGCCGAGGCAAGATGAGCAGTGGGACTAGTGCCTGTTACAGCACTGTGACTGTGTTTGCACATGCACAAGCCCTGCTATCTGTTTTCACGGCAGGCAGAGGAGGGGATGAAGGGGAACGACGCGCCGGTTGTGGCTTCATTTGACAAGCAGATTGTTGGGATCTTGGATTTGTTAAAACGTTTAACCCAAGGCGCTGGAGTGACATTCAAAAATCTAATTTGACAGGCACAGTTGAAGGGGGTCCTTGAGCGAAAGCCTTGATCGGCAGAAAGAGGCGGGAGGTCCCTTAGCACCAGCTTGACAGGCAAACAGAGAGAGCACCTGAAGGGAGAAACGCGTACCTGTCAGGGCCTTGTGCTGGCTTTAATAAGCACAGTGAAACTGGAGCTCTACGCTGTGTGGAGCAATCAGTGTAGCCATATTGGACTAATTAAGTCTCTTAATGAGCTCTGCAATGATTCAGTGACAGAGCTTTCTACCACACAAGCTTTCTCTGCGAGACGTCATCTCCACTTTCCTCCATTTGTGAGAATGAAGCTGGGAAAGCAACTCGAGGCTGTTAACTCACCAGAGTCAGGGGTCAAACATGCTTCGCATAGTCCAACTTCTCATTCCCCGCCGGAGCCCCCTACGACCTGCTGATCCTGCCTGCTCGATTGGCTGGCGAGTGAATCGAGGGCGATTTGGCAGCACTCCAGGTCAAAAGGTTCGACTTGAATTTCCAGCCAAAATCGCTACACTTAATTACCTATTTCTTTCCCTGTAATCACATTTGACACACAGCTCCCTCCTCCCCCCGTCCCCGGCTCTGCAGCATGCCGCATATCCTCACACATATCCGTCAGCTTTTCTCTCACCCGGAGGCTTCTGAGAATACAACTCAGGAGAGACCATAACTTAGAGAAGGTTATTACCTTCACATAATTATGACAGGATGCAGCATTTATAGGTGACCAATGCCATTTAATACATATATAAATTGTGAGGCCCGGGTTTCAAAAGACTTGTAATTTTTGTGTACGAGCTGCATCCCATCACTCTGCATCAGCACTGCAGAATAAATTGCTTGCATAAGGCCAAAGTGCCTCGCTCATAAAGGAAAGGTACAAAATGAACATTGTTTCCGTGCCTCTGTCCCATCCGGATGGCTCAGGATGCAGCATCATTTTAAATCAAACCCTGGGGATGGGAAGAAGGGGGAAAGGTAGAGTGTGTGTGAGAGTGAGAGTGTGTGACAATATGAGACCTGTCGTGCATGAAATTAAAAAATACCTCAAATAGTCCTGGCTGCGCTGCCTTTTGGCGAGTCCTCCTGGAAGTCTCTCTCTGCCTCTCTTTCTGTTTGTCTGCAGGGAAGGCAGATGTGAGATGGTGTAACCTTTAAGGAACGTCCAAATCGATAAAGCTCTTCAGTTCTCCAGATCTCAGTGCTGCTGTTGCCTGAAGCTAAAGGCTCGGGCTGGGATATGGAATATTTGCTCTGCCACTTGTTTTGCTTTGAACTGCCTGGTATCATTTGGGGAAATCTTTGCAGGGACTTCTCTCCCCCAATCCCTGTGTCCTTGTTTTTGGTTTGTATTCCCAAGGCAGACTGCCTGTAGCCAGAGTATATATAAGATCCATTCCCATGCTCTAACTTAACCACTGGGCCGCATAAGAACAGGCCTGAGGAGCTGGCTTTGCATCCTAGTCTGACTGTTGAAGGAGGTGCCATCTAGACACAATCCTATAACAAGGTCCTATATCTTCCTCGAAAGCTCTGGAAGAAGATGAAGTGGATTTTCATAAAAATAATCTTGTCAAATGACGGTCTAGTAGTCTCCATCTTCACTGTCTTAATGACTGACATACGACATGTTGATCTGGTGACTGGACCAATGTTGGGAATTAAAGGAGCGTGTTTGGGTTATCAGCATTTAAGAAACTGAATTCTTGACATCAATAGAATTATTAATGTAAGTAACAGTTATTAATGATTATTAATAACAACGGGGCACCACCCTGCGAACAGGAACCAATAACCAAACGATAAAACTAAGTCTCATAATTAGTAGTCACTCATAATGTCAATAGTCTGCGTATGACTACACATTCAGTGACAGTGAAGGGTTACGTTCGAGCACAGGGCTACTACATCCAGTTTTATTACACACATATGCACAAGTAATCACAGACGACTGCTCCTTAAAGTATAACAGAGTTTATTAAATCAAAATAATAAATGATCACATCAATAATACTGCAACCAACAAACACTATCACACAATTTTATGTCTCCTACCTAAAGTCAAATGAATAAAATAAGTGAGGATGTATGTATGCAAGTATGTGTGTGTGGGTCTATGTGGGTGAGAAGAGAGGGGGCCTTAAAACTACAGCCGAAAACTACAAACCAAGATGGCGGAGTCGAGTGACCTAGACACAATGGTGGGGCAGATAGCTGGGTGTAATCACGTGTGTCGGCGCAGCACGTGTGTTGGGGCAATAGGCGAGAGGTTCACCAACAATCAGCCGCAGCTCTATGTGTATGTAAGTTACGGAAAACAAGAGAAATAAAAAGAGGCAGAGGGAGGAATCACAGCTTTTGTGTGCGGTGTCGCGTTGTAGTGAAAATGAGAGCCGCTGGTCGTATCTTACACGTCTGCCGTTGTCGCGTCGCGAACTGAGGGCGCTTATGCACGATAGCCGCGAGTCAACACTTCACTCACAGAGTCGATTTAAGGAAATAGAACAAAATGAAAGAAAATAATCCCCAAACAAAACAGTCACAGCAGGAAGCGCACAATACGACGGGCCCTGTGGTCCGTCGGCGATTGCGCAATATCTCACTATAACGAAACAGTGACTTAACACGACAAAATACGGGAATAATATATAAATGAATAACCTGAATTACTTAGGTTAAATTAAGCTAAGCTACGCCCAGACACCGTGAACTCTTACTTTGAGACGCTTCGTTGCAAAGTGGTGAGTGTTCATGGAAGAATTGTTCTTTTCCTTGAGGAGCAAAGGGGGGGGGGGCTGCTTTTCAGCACGGCTTGTGAGCTGGTGCGACTTCGGTCTGTCGTGGCGTGGCTCGCTCTGGAGCAAACGCATACGTGATCTGTCCTCGCTGCAGAGAGGATGATTTAACTTCGGTTGAGGCGACGTGGTCCGTGCGTCCTCCCGGGAATCGTCGGTCAGGAGAGGATTAGACGTCTTCCTGCCGGAATGTGTACACAAAAAGCGGAGAACGGATTCGTTCTAGCGGGATAAGGGGCCTTACTCAGAACAGAACACGGTTGTTTCGACCAGCGAAATGGCATGTGACCTGACAGGATTTGATGAGGGTTGAGGCCGAGGCTTCCTCGTGGCCTTCGGTTGCCAGCGTCGTGCTGGAGGGGAAAGCTGATGTGTCTTCATGTGGCCAGGACGGACCCGGTGCGAAGAGACCGATTCTAGCTGTGTTCGAGCTTATAAACCTGGTCTCACAAACAGTGGGGTGCCTTTTCTTGGCCAATGGAGGGTCAAGCATCAGGTTTGGCAGGAGCTGGGGGTGTGGTCATCTGGGCAGATGACAATGCTCTGATTCCAGGTCAGGCTTTGTGAGGAAGGAAAACATGTGAGGAGCTCAGCCAGCCAGGAGCTGGCGCCAGACCCCAACACCAATAACTCTGATGAAGACCATAAAGGCTCTAGAAAGAAAGCTGGTAAGTTAACCTTAAATTAAGGTTTTCTTTTGTTACTATTGCCAAAGTCAATAATCGATTTCTACGCTCATGGATGTATATTGTTGCCATGGAAACCACCCTTTTTCTCAGTATTTGTTAACAGTTTGGTAAATGAGCGCCGTGAAAGTCAGGATGCATCATCTGCAGTTCCCGTTTGCACTGACCATGAACTCTGGATAACTTCTGATACTAAAGAAACTGTCTGAACGTGGTAATTATGAGAAAGGTTTGATAGGCACATGTTCTGAGCAGAACATATTGCAGTAATCCAGCCTGTCTCTCTCTGATGGGCAAACTATGATGAAGACGACACTGTTTGTAAATTCATAAAATGCTCATTCCCGTACTGTAATTCCTTCCTATCTAAAGCTTATTTCATATCTTACAAATGTGTATTATGAAAATTAAAAATCAGCCAACGATATTGGAAATGCTGATTTATCAGTCTAGCTCTACTGGTTACCTGGTAACACAACTGCTCCCCAATCCAGTCTTCACTAGGTGGCTGAACAGAGTGTGACTTTGAGCGTTTGTGTAACACCCCGTTAGTCCCATGTGTGTGTCTCCTGCCGCCAACCCCACACACATATACTCCCATGCTTTCCCTGTTCCGGTGCCAGATTGTCTTTGTTCTACCCCGTGTGTTCATCGTCTTCCAGCATTATTCTCTCGTGTTAGTTTCTATGGTTTGTGACTTTGCCTTGTTCTCGGATTTTTGCCTGCACCCTGTCGGATTTGTTTGCCTGTTGTTTACAGACATCTTCAACACCTCCCTGGAGACATGCCACGTACCAGCCTGCTTCAAGGTCTCCACCATCATCCCCATCCCCAAAAAAACAAGGATCACAGGACTTAACGACTACAGGCCCATCGCCCTGACCTCTGTGGTTATGAAGACTTTTGAGGGCCTTGTCCTGTCCCACCTTAAAACCGTCACCGACCCCTCTTGGATCCCCTGCAGTTCGCCTACAGAGCCAACAGGTCCAGCTTAATTTCATCCAGCATCTGGACTCCCCAGGAACCTACCCCAGGATCCTATTTGTGGACTTCAGCTCTGCCTTCAACACCATCATCCTGTCTCTGCTGCAGGACAAGCTCTCCCAGCTGCACCTGCCTGACTCCACCTGAAAGTAGATCACAGACTTCCTGTCTGCCAGGAAGCAGCACGTGAAGCTGGGAAAAAACGTCTCAGCCTCTCGGACCATCAGCACCGGTTCCCCCCAAGGCTGCATTCTTTCCCCTCTGCTCTTCTCCCTGTACACCAACAGCTGCACCTCCAGTCACCAGTCCATCAAGCTCCTGAAGTTTGCGGATGACACCACCCTCATTGGACTCATCTCTGGTGGGGATGAGTCTGCCTACAGGTGGGAGACTGACCATCTGGTGACCTGGTGCGGTCTGAACAACCTAGAGCTCAACGCTCTAAAGACAGTGGAGATGGTTGTGTATTTCCGCAAGAACGCAGCCCCACCAGCCCCTATCACTCTGTGTGACTCCCCGTCGATGTGGTGGAGTCCTTCTGCTTCCTGGGCTCCATCATATCCCAGGACCTCAAGTGGGAGCTCAACATCAGCTCCATCACCAAGAAGGCTCAGCAGAGGATGTACTTCCTGAGGCAGCTGAAGAAATTCGACCTGCCAAAGACAATGATGGTGCACTTCTACACCGCCATTATTGTGTCCATCCTCTGCTCCTCCATCACAGTCTGGTGCTGCAGCCACTGCCAAGGACAAGGGCAGACTGCAGCGCATCATTCACTCTGCTGAGAGGGTGATTGGCTGCGATCTGCCGTCCCTCCAAGACTTGTTCGCTTCAAGGCCCCTGAAGCGAGCAACACAGATTATAGCCGACCGCTCTCACTCTGGACACAAACTGTTCGTGCCCCTTCCATCTGGCAGGAGGCTGAGGTCCATCAGGACCAAGACCTCACGACACATGAACAGTTTCTTCCCATCCGCAGTCGGGCTCCGCATTAACAGAGCCCGGGACCCCCACTGACTCTGTCATCCCCAGGACAATTACCTACCGGTCACTCCCCTGCACATCCCTTCATATTTAAATACACTTGCCACTTTTATATACACTTATATTACACTTGTTTAAAGTACTATTATCTGTTTGTCTGAGCAGTTGTTCTGATTCTGTACAGACGGACTTCCTGTGTATGACTGCTTGGTGCCTCTAAGACCTTGCCTTCTACCTCACTTGGTCTCCTGTGTCTATCTCTGCTCTGCCCCAGAACCATTACAGTTTGAGCTTTATTTCTCCTCTGCAGAGGATTGGAACACACATAAAACACACATGTCTCAGGATCTCTGAGGCGGGAATTTGTATTCATGGCCACAGACGTTTGATTACTGTCAAGGGAAGAGGCTCTATAGTGATGCGGGAACAGATGCTCTAGGACACATAGCGAGGGCTTAGGATACATGAAAATAGCAAACACCTTTCCAAAGCCGCCTGTAGCTCCATAACACAAACTCATAAGCTAAAACCCAAAATATCCCCTGTCGATGAGCAAAGAGGCGAGATAAAATCAATGTTTCTTCAGTAATTCACATCCGACTGACTTTACGGGTTTGACACATCACAGTGCTCAGGGCTTAACCAGTGCAAACAGCTTATACTGGTCCCCTCCATCTGAAAAGGCCCATTCATGTTGAGCTTGTCAGCTCTGAAATCATGTAGCCTTCAGGTGGAATCCTTTCTGGAACTAAATAAATAAATGATCTGTCACTAATGCCCAAGCTTCAGTGACGTAACAAATATTACATTTGTCTTGCACTATCTTTTTAGGGACTGAATCAGATTGCATGAAGTTACAAGAGTCTTACATGCAATGACATCTGTACATATTTATTATTCAGGCCTGTTCAGTGTGTATAACAATATGTGTTGGGTTCCAGTCATCATGGGGGATGTCACTAGTTTTGAGATTATTTGGTCATAAACCAAAGTATTAATCATCTTTTTGATTGGATTTTTTTTTTTTCTGGTCATATACATGAGGTATTTTACTGTCTTTTACACTCATCATTCTGAGTCATAATGATGTATTTGGGATAATTGGGAGCCCTTTGACAAATTGGATGTGTCAGATGAAGATTGACATGAAATCATTCCTTGATATTGATGTCTATGGCTGTGGTTACACTCTCAATGTGACACTGTCAAGTCTGTACCAAACACATTCATGTATAAAAATACAACAGCCTTTTTTTCGCTGCAGCACTGAACAGCGCGGCATCCCTAACTCTTGAGATGCCGTACATGCTTGCAATTTGTCCAAATTAAATTATAGTGCCCATATGGTCACTTGTGGGAACTCTTCTCTGCAAAGGAAGAGACTAATTAAAACTTAAAAGATGAATCCAAAGGATTCTAGTCTCCTAAACAGCAGAGAGCGAGCTCCACACATACACAGCACACACACACTAATTAGGGACAAAGCTGGTGGATGTCAACACAGGATCTTCATGCAAAAAGATAATCAACTTGTCATTCACAACCTCACTGAATGACACTCTTTGCCTGTAAACGGTTTTTGATGGACTGCTGATGTTCATGTCTTTGCACTCGTTAAGATACTGGTTTGATAACTGATTTAAATACGCGGCATGATATCAATCAAACGTCAAAAGTGTTTCAATGCATACATCCTTGCTATCTGTCTACAGTGGACTGGGCCAGCAGTCTTAATGTCACATTAAGAGCAGTGGTTTGAGAGAACCATTATGCAACGTACTTTGACTTGACATGTTGCTTCGTTTATCCAATTCGTGAAGCATCGCGTTAGTTCATGCAGGACACGGAAGTCATACGCCCCAGCTGTATCCAGCTGACAGCCGGCCGATTGAATCACAGCTTCAAGGAAGACTGTAGCAGCAAAACCCATCAGTTCACTGAATTGAACAATGGTATTTTGAAAGAAGAAATCATCGAATCCAGCTCATCCATCACAGCAGCTAGTGAGCACAGAAGGTTTGAGAGCGCCCATAGAAAATGCCTCCTGATCTCTCAGAGCGTCAGGGTGACAAGCTCATGACTTCCATCTCCAGATGGAGTGGTTCCCAGTGGAAGTGCGGGGCAGCAGGATTCTGGCCGATCGATGGCTGGAGAGGAATATGAAGCATGGCCTCACCTCCAATGATAAATCTATCTCAGTGGGCGATATGAAGTATGCACACGCCACACCTGATGTATATGAGTGTGCAGGCTTGAGGCCCAGGCAAGGAGATTGATTAAATGGCTCTCTTGACTGCGTGTGTGTGTGTGCGTGTGGTGCTCTCTGATACGTGCACACAAACACAGCCTTGTCATTTTGACTGAAAGCTTCAGGCTGTTGGCTGAAATCACGGCTCTCTAAAATTGAAAACATCCTTAACTCAGGGGACCTCTCTTCCCTCCTCCTCCTTTGTCTATGTTGTAGCAGAGCAGCAGTATCTCCAGACGCCATGACGCCCACTGGGAGCTGTTGTCTGGACAGGGATTTCATTTTCTTTGGTGGACATACTATAAGCCTCCCATTGCCTCCGTCCACAGGGAAATGCCCACGTTTAAAGGCTTCATTTATAAGTCCTCCTCACACTGCAGGGCCTCTATGGTGTGGTGTGTATTATCTAATGGGCAAAAAGGTCCAGACCTTATTTGAGCAACATCATCCTGTTGTCACCTATGGAAAGCTGCTGTTAGGCCCTTGACATCTGATCAGTAGTAGAATCATGCAATTGGACAAATGTTTTCTTATTTTTTCCCTTAAACACATCAATGTTGTAAGCAGCAAGGAGGTGGGATGGAGGGGGGTGTATTGGGCAGTGCTGCTGCGTATGCAGTGTTCCCCATACATAGACTTTACTTAGGTGGGGCCACCCAGGTATAATAACGTCTGCCCACGTTTTGCCCTTAGTTTTAGCGATTTAGCCATTTTAGCATTTTTTGTATCTATTTTTGTATCCGTCTGATCCGTCACACCATATTGTGTGTGATGTTTACAGCCATGCGGGTTGCAGGCCCAGTTGAGTAAATTGGATTAGTAATGAACTATTGTCCTGCACATGTGTATAGGCTGGTTCTTTGTATAGCTTCTTCATTGGAACCAGAGGTGTCGTCCATCCACCGTCCTGCCTGCCACCATTCACCCCATCGCCATTCATCTTACCGTCTACCTTCACCTGAGGGAGTCCTCTCAGTCGGACATCACGGTTCACCTGGAGTCCATTTCGCTGAACATTGTTTGTGCAGAGGGGGGCCGGAGGACATTTGAGAACTCAACTCTTTCTTTTATAATTTTTTTTAATTCAATTTTTTCCTGAGATCTCAGAGGTTTTTGATTTTCATATTACCTGCTTGGACACTTTGATGTGTGGAATTGTCAAATTGTTGTAGTATTGGTTATTAAATTGTGTTCTAATTAAACCTTTGTTAAAACCGTTGTTCGTGTAATTCGGGGTGGATATTTCTTGTCTGTGCAGCAGTCAGACGAGTGACCGACAGAAAATACTGTAGTTTCTTGTCTCAGAGCTCTATGTCGACTGCTAGTCATACGCTGGACGGATGAGCCACGCGGGGTCATCGAACCTGGATTAGACTTGATAATTCCCCTATTGTCTGTCTATTCTGCACTGTCTCTAAAGCGACAGCTGCAGGGGGGTTACGCTGGCAGAGGATAAAAATCATTTGGTTCAGAAATGTGAAATATTGCTGAAGATACTGGGCTTAACCAGCACAGCTCATACACCATAAGTGTTGTTTTCCTTTCGCAAAGCTTCCGCTCACAGTGAAACAGTCCAACTCTCGTACCGACTCTCACACCTGAAAATTGTCAAATGACTTTCTAATTATGTTGCCAGCGCTGTCAGCTGAGTATTGGGGAGTTAAATATTGGAAGCTTCTCCAGCTCAATTACACGATCTCCCTGTCAATGAGGAGTGACAGTGCATTTGGTCTCATTACTCGCAAAAGAGTAAAAATAGGAGGGCATCACATTAATGTCCTGCTTCAATCAGAACATTTGCCTGTCAAAAATCAAACATCCAAGGTTTCACATCCCCTGTGATCTGACATATGTTCATTACCAACGTCTATTGGTCAGCTCTCAGAATGTCTGATTGTTAATAAGGATAGTACACAGCTATTTAAGATATTTGATTACTCCTTCCACTTACACACATGTGCCAGCTTACCTCCATGTAGATACCAACAGGTGGTTCAGATCCTCTTTGATACCCATAACGATTATTTCCTCTATTCATATCCATCATCAACCATGTTCGAAATAACCACTGTTGCTGACGTTGGACAACCAAACGCCGTCGTGGCTGGGTTCATAACATCATCAGGAGGCGTCTCACTTTGTTCACCAAGTCCACCACTTCACACCACTGAATTATCTGGTTTATTACAGTGGAATGAACCCAAACTAAACTGATTTTACTGTGATACTGTGATTTAATTGCAATAAATGAATAAAACAGGATGCAAAAATAACCACAAAATGATGTTGAATTGTAAAAAGTCTGAAATCATGCTTTGTCAGTTCTGTCGGCAAGAAGACAAGCAAACAAGTTTAAGTGCTTGTTTTCTGCTATGCTAACATCGTAGCTGCTCCAATCGACACTCAAAATAACGTTCTCTAAATTCAGCATAAATACAGTGGTGACATAGTTGATACACATAGTTTGGTTTGGTCTCTGTAACAATACGAAGTCCTATCTTGGAGCTCTGGCTGACCACAGATGGCTATGGTATTTTTTTCCTCCATTTTTGATCCAACAACTCTCCATACTGATAGGCTTTGTGCTTTTAAATCCCGCCCACACCAGAGGAGAAAAGAATCATCGCTCTCCATGGATTTGTATTGTCTGTAGGTGCCTCCTTGTCACTTCCGTCTGCTAGAAAACAACAGTCACATGCCTTAAAGCTGCTGCATGAAGGGATGCACAACCAACAGGGTAAAGTACAAAAGTGAGGCATCAGCAGGAAGACTGTGGGATACTACACTTCTGTCGGTTAAACTAAAGCATTTTGACAGAATGCAACTTGTGTTATGGTTGTTGTGTGTATGTGGATACATCAGAAAGCCATGTAGTATCATTTTTGCAAGTACTTTAGCTAGCTAGTAGCTTATAACACATGGTTATGCTAACTTGTGTAACTTTTAGTTATCAACTGCACCCCTGGTGCACACATGGTGATAGAATAATCTGTGGTTGCATATTGTGGCCGTGGTTTTTACATTGTGCTTAGTCTCCATTCAAGTTTTACAAGTGAAGTCAATATACTTTACATTAAGGCCCTAGAAACATATTGTCTCAATCTGCTTCTTACTATGAATAATGGGGTCCTACATGGACACAAGATGTCATGCTGGTGTTAAAACAGTTTTGGTTATTTCACAATATAAGCCCATTAGTGCATCGCTCGTTTGGAGCGGGCTGATTGCTAGGCCCCCAAAAGTGCCTCTGGTGTGTAAAGGCCTCGAGGCAAATTTTAATAATTTTATGAGAGAATAAATATAACATCCAAAACCAATGATTTTGGTAATGTGAATCACCTCATAATGTTTTATAGTACTAAAACAGAAAGACAAAGATGCTACGTAACTTACCCTACCGATGAAATACACGGAGAGATCATTTAATGTAGGAAACATGATTTACACTCACTGTGTTACTCTCTCATTTACAGCACATTGTGGTGGACTGACTGACTGAGCTTGGCCTTCCTTGTAGCCGTGCTGCTAGCAAGCCTGAAAATAACAGCAATAGAGATAATTGCATGATGAAAGGGACAAACTGGGGAGAGGACCCTCTCGATGTCTGCTGTGGACTAAAATGGATAACAACCTGGTGGGTGCTTTTCAACTTCATCAGCTGTGGTGGCTAGTTGTGTAGTTCCCCCCCTTGCTCTCAGTAATTAGGCTGCGTAACGTCAGTCTGCTAGAGGAGCCATTAGTGCATAGCGGGGACTGATGGTGCTCTTACCCAGCCCAACTCTTTCCTTGTCCAATCAGCGTGTGTGTGTGTGTGTGTGTGTGTGTGTGTGTGTGTGTGTGTGTGTGTGTGTGTGTGCGCCTGGTTGTGTGAGTGTCTCTGAGAAGTTCATGTGTCTGAGTTAAGCTCTCCCCAGCAAAGCATGCACTAAAGAACTGCATGCGCTGATCTGGAAGAAAGCCTTTAACATCCTAATCATCCTTCAACTTCTCCACAAACTCGATGATTACGCTCAGCTCCCCTGCTCTGCATGAGACACAGGATATTGGAAAAGCTCCGCCATGATTTACAGTCTTTTCAAAAGCCTGCCGTATCTCTGTGATAAATCCGCTGAGGGTATGAGTGAGAGGGTGCTGTGCTTTTACTCCAAGCTACAATGAAAACAGACCTCGCGATACATCAATAACTGCACTGAGGGAGCTGAATATTTCAGGGAAATTACTGAGATGTCTTGATATTCCAGGGAAAATATCTGAATGAGATGCAGAGTTTGAGAATTGTTTTTCACTGTAGCTCCTTCCTCTCATTCTATTTTCATTTTTCCTCAGTCTTGATCCTCATCTCATGGGTCAAACTGTTTGTTGTCACCTGTCCGATAACGTTGAATAAAGACGGATCTGGAATCAAGATTACCTGCTTTAAAGGTTTGGAATCAGGGGACACGCGGAGTTGAAGGTTTTGGAATAAAAGCATATTCATCTTCAAAGAGACACAGGTGCTGAAGTTGTTTCCCTGCGTCGGGTATCAGCGTTTCAAGAGGCCTCATATACGTAACAGTCACGGCTTTGAAGTTGTAAAAAAGAAGCCCTTGTTCCTCATCCTGATTGCCGTTACGCTGAGCCAAGAGAGAGGCAGAAGGTCACTCTTTTTTGTCCGACATTCCTCTAACATAGAAAGCCCTGTGAGGTGGTCAGGCCAAGGCCCCCGAGGATTGTGGGAAAGAGGAGGATAATAATGGGGGGACAGATAGCAATGCTACCCTGTTGGGAAAAATCTAGCTGACATTTGGAGATGGTCTCTGTTGCCTCTATTGAGAGTAAAGGTGTGTTAGTCTAACATGGATCCCCTGCTTCTTCTGGATCTGCTTTTTGGTGTGTGTGCATGTACATATTTCTATATGTTTATAATCTGTGCATGTTACAGAGCAACAATTAAAATTCTGCAATGAAATCTGGAATATTTGTATTATTGTGTTTATTTCTTTTTAATTATTAGAATGAAAGTAATAATTTACGGATAGAGGATCTTCATCAAAAAACGAATGTTTCATTGAAATCAATCTCAGTTAAGTGCTTTGAAAATAACCTAAAATCATGTGTCCCTTGATGTAATAGCAGCCATCTTGGCATGTCATTGCAGGGTAAACACAGGTGTGATTAATACATTAATGATGGTGTTGTGCGATCTGGCTCACTGGAATGACTGCGACACTAACTAGAACGGGACCATGATTCATTTGATCTATTACTGTGAGGATTTGTGTCTAACTCTGCTGTATTTCCCTCAGTAGGGTCCTCCTACGAGTCCTCCTACTGCCGCGCCTCTCTCCGTAGACACAGCTGTGCCTCATCTCCTGTGATCGCCTCCAGCTGACATAAATACTCCTGTCACTCTCATTGTTGGAATGCTGTTAAGCATTCCAACTATTGTTATCCTGTTTCTTTATTCCACTATTTCTTCCGTCCCCCGTTTCGTCGCAACGCTTCTTCTTCTTCATTTTTTAAGCTACAGAAACCGTTCAACTATCAAAATGTTCAGCTCCTTCAGCTCATGTCTGCTATGACTTTTTCTATTTCTAACCTTTAAACTTTTTGAATTATTAAGCTTTTTGCAACTTTTTTTTTAATGGGTTTCTATGGAGAAGATTTTCAAATCCTTCAAAAACTTCAAAAACTTCTTCAACTTTCAAATCCTTCAACTTCCTCATACTTTCAGCGACAGACACCATTTCAACTTTCAAATGTTGAGAAAACCCTCAACTATTGCCAACATGATTCAGCTTTTTGAAATCTTTTAAACTTTTTGAACTGCAGCAATTTAACTTTTATGATTTTTCAGCCCTTTTCTGACTTCATAATGGGTGTGTATTGCGCAGCTTAGAGTGCGTGATGTCACCGCTAGAGTGAAGAGCAGTTTGAGATTCTTGTGAAAAAAACATTTGTATTTTGCCACTGTGTCCACAATCTTCACTCTTCATGCATAATTTCTGGATGTAGAAGTAGCTAATATTGTCCTTGTCGTAGAAAAATTACTGTGGAATCCCACACATTTCCACATTTGACACAGAAGCCGTTAATTGAGAGGAAAACACTAGGGTGTGAATTCCCCCCCCCAAAAAAAAACTATGGTTCCTGAAGTCACCTGAATGCACCGCTGCAATCTCATTGGCCGAAGGCCAAGAGACCCCAGGACCCCTGTGGTTCGACCACTGTTCTACAAAACTACCTGCAGCCCCCACCTCAACGCTTTTTCCAACTATCCCTCCGGGGTAACAGGAGGCACGCAAACACTCTCTTCGCCCCGGACCTCCACGCTTTTTTTTTTCCCTTCGACCTCGGTTGAGACAGGGAGCACACAACGCTCTCTTCGCCCGGACCCCCCCGTCCAGGCCACAGAAGAACCAACTTTCCCCGCCAGCGTGACGCTGGAGCCGAGGCCCTCAAACCCTCAAACCCTCATCAAACCCTGTCAGGTCACAAAGCCATTTCGCTGGTCGAAACGACAGTGTTCCACGCTGAGCCCACTCCGCCCGCGATAACGAATCTGCTTCAGCGATCCGTTCTCCGCTTTTTGCTTCTTTTTCTTTTTGTGCACACTCCGGCAGGAAGACGTCTAATCCTCTCCTGACCGATGATTACCGGGAGACGTACGGACCACGTCGTCTCAGCCGAAGTTAAACTGTCCTCCCTGCAGCGAGGAGAGATCACGTCTGCGTTTCGCTCCAGAGCGAGCCACAACACGACGGCCCGAAGCCGGCTCAAACGCCGCGCCGACCCGCAAGCTCCCCCTGTCCCCCTTCCTGCCGAAGAAAAAGGACAACTTTGCCACGAACACTTCAACGTTGCAACGAAGCATCGACAAGTACGATTCTTGGCATCTGGGCATAGCTTAGCTTAAATTAATGTAAGTTTAATTCAGGTCATTCATTTATATGTTGATATTCCCGTGTTTTTGTGTGTTTAAGTTACTGTCGCGTGATATTGAGATATTGCGCAATCATTACGGAACAGAGAAATTCCGCTGTATTTGTGTATTAACTATGACTGGTTGCTTGGGATTTATTTGATTTATTTTCATTTGTTTTACTACACTTCGTGTAGTATTCTCTCCTCATTAAATCAGCTCTGTGAGTGAAGTGTGGAATCTCGGCTATCGTACATAACTGCTGGCAGTTCTACCGACAACGGCACGTTGTGTACGATACGACCAACTTCCCCAGTCTCACTACAACGCGGACCGCACGCAGAAGTTTGATTCATGACCCCCACCTTTGCTCTCTTTCTTCTCTCTGCCCCTGGGGAAACCCCGTTCAAACGATCGCCTCACATCACGTGCTGCCCAGGCACACGTGATTACGTATAGCAGTCTCACCGCCATTTTGTCCGAGTCACTCGACTCCGCCATCTGGTGGTAGTTTAGCTGTAGTATCTTAAGGCCCCTCCCCTTTTGGCCCGCGTCACTCGACGCCGCCATCTTTGTAGTCTTTAGCGGTAGCTGTAAGACTCCCCCTCCTTTTCACCCACAGACCCACACACACACACACATACACACACACACACACACACAGACATACACCCTCATCCATTTTATTCATTCTTTAGTTTAGGCATATAAAATTGTATGATAACGTTTGTTGGTTGCAATCAATGTTCCCTCTAAGCTGCGCGCTTGAGCAATCGCGCACTGCTCGCACATTCTCAGCGCACAAGAAAATCTATGCAGCGCATAAAATAAAATTCAACATAAACGTATTAATTAATATCTAATATTAGTCCTAATCTTATCTAATCAATTAAACCAATAATAATAATAATAATAATAATAATTTTGTTTTCTGTACTATTTTGCAACGTAACTCAGTGAGTGACAGGTGTCCAGCCAATGATACGATTCGGTTCACTTACGCTACGCAGCCAATCATAGCATTGACACTATTGCCCTGCCCATTCGCGCCGTGCAGGTTAGCTAGCTAACAACAGTGCGGCGGAGTTACGAGACGCAAATGCTAACCCCTTATCATGGCGAAACTAATGGGCAGCGACATAAAGTCAAAGCAAGAAGCAGACGAAGCCATCAACCTGGACAAAGTGTACAACCATTGGAGAAGTGAGAAGGACAGACGTGAAAAATAAGGTAAAATTTAAGTCAGATTTGTGCATATTCTAGTGACATTTATTAAGATTTTTTACTTATGGATATTAATCATTAAATTATGTTACTACTAGATAATTTATGGGTAGTAGAAATGATAATAAAAAACTGAGTAATTACATATTTTACAGACAGAGTTACAGGAATTTACACTGTATCACAAGCTACAGCACACGTCATTGTGCAAAATGTGAATGTTTTAATGTGAACAAAATGTTATGTCTGAAAGGTGTATATGTATAATTTCTTCCACAACAGGACCTCACACAGGCCAAAGCAAGACTCTTCCCATGGCCAAAGCAGGACTCTTCCCATGGCCAAGCAGGACTCTCACATAAAACTTACTACACATCTCATGAACAACAAGATTTTTGTCTTTTTCCTTTAAAGTTTGTCAAATCACTTATATTAAAAGTAAACTAGTGAAAATTGCTGCTGTAATTTGATTATTTTAATAAGCCATGTAACTTGCTATGATCCAAGGTTTTGAACAGGTGTGATACTGGTGTGTGGCCACAGCGTGCACATCTGATGTTGCTCACAGTGGTCCTCAGTGTGCTCAGGGAGCTTGTGTGTATGCCCAGACACATGAAAAATTAGAGGGAACATTGGTTGCAATATTAATTGATTTGATCATTTATTATTTTGATTTAATAAACTCTGTTATACTTTAAGGAGCAGCCGTCTGTGATTACTTGTGCATATGTATTTGATAAGACTGTATGTAGTAGCCTGTGCTCGAACTTAAAACCTTCACTGTCACTGAATGTATAGTCATACGCAGACTATTGACATTATGAGTGACTACTAATTATGAGACTTAGTTTTATCGTTTGGTTATTGGTCCCTGTTCGCAGGGTGGTGCCCCGTTTTTATTAATAATCATTAATAATTGTTACATACATTAATAATTCTATTGATGTCAAGAATTCAGTTTCTTAAACGCTGATAACCCAAACACGCTCCATTAGTTCCCAACATAGTACTTATTCAAATGCTACTCATACTTATACTGCGAATAATACTTCTACTACTACTGGAATTCTTTTAAGCTACAGAAACCGTTCGAATATCAAAATGTTCAGCTCTTTCAGGAGAGGGGTGATATAACTTCATATTTGTAATCTTTCAACTTTTTGAATTATTCAGCTTTTTGCAATTGGTTTTTAATTGGATATCTATTTTCAGCAATGTTTTTGAGATTCATTTCAGCTTTCAGCATTCCAACGCATTTTCAGCAGGAAATGCTTTTTCTAGTTCCAGTTGTCAGTCCGTCCGTTTACCTACCTGGTATTCCGACCCGTGAGTAGTCCATTTGTTCACTCTCTGAAGATCCGTTACTAACGATGCATTTCGTTTTTTCAACCTGCCTGCCGTACAGTGTCGAGCCTCGGGTTTTCACCTGTACGAGGAAGCCTTCCAGTTAGTTCCTCGGAGATCAACTGTGTAGTCTTGGCGTTCCTGTGTCGAGCCTCGGGTGTCACACAGACGATCCAGCCTGCCTGCCAGCCGCGGACGCGGACCGGCCACTTCCCGGCTAAGATCCGAGCGGAGCGCGAGGACGCGCCTCCGTATTGACGTTTGACAGTTTTCCTGTCGGCTTCGTGTGCCGCTCAGCAGGATTAGCCACTTTCCGGCTTGGAACCGTGCGGAGGCGTGGAGACGCCTCCTATTGACTTTGTCTATTTCCTGTCTTTTCCCTTGACTGACAGCAATAAATTATCGTGGTTTTGAAATAGAACTCTGCTGTCTGAGTCTGCATTCGGGTCCATGGACACACCACATCATAATGTAGCAGAAGGGAGCATGACCATTCGCAGGGCCTCTGTGTCCCTTTAATTACCAGGCCAATCACAGTGGGCGGGCATCGCATAAATGCGCCAGGGATCCCCTCTGCTCCGTCCTGACGTCAAACGCGTGTCCCGCTTCCGGTTTGCCGGACATCCGCCGCTGTGCAGGTATGCAGGAATGCAGCAGCATTGTTTCTCCCGGTCATACTGGTCTGGCGTTATATTGGCTTTCATTATTTTTTTAGACTATCTCTGGGGCTCCCCTCGTCCTGCACAGGTGATTCACCTGCGGAGCTGTCGGTGAGTCTCGATTGGTGCTGATTTAAATATACTCGTGTTCTGTTAGTGACAGTGCTTTGCTTGTATAGCTGCCGGTAGCTACGCTACATGCCCTCCTCCCCCCTTCTGGAGCCGACGCACATTGCCTGATCGGTAAGGTGATTTTATTCTGTTAGTTTATATACTTTGTGTTAATTATCCTTTTATTAATTCTATGCTATCCCGTATTACAGGGGACTTTTGGTTGGGTTCAAGCGGAACGCCGCCAGAGCTGCGGCTACAGCCAACTCGGCGTAAATTAAGGACGCTGCTGTTTTGTGTCCCGGTGTTTTGTCTATGGCCTTTGTTCAACTAACTGCGTTGGCCTACGGGATTTGTGTACTCTGACCGGCGCTGTGTCGCCTACAGAGTCTGACGCTGCTGTTATCAGCACTGCGCCCTGTCTTGTGCTGGTGTTAGCAGCACCCTTGTTTTAATGAACCACCTCTTTTTAGCCTGAGCCATTCACTTCGTGTATTCTGACCAACGGATGTGAAGGCCCACTCTGGCTTTTAGTGTGTATAGATTGGGTTACTGATCACCCACCGTGGCTGATCAGCCAACCTGAGCTATTGTTGTTGTTTTCCTTTTTGCTTATTTTAATTTTATTTCCTTTCCTGAGAACCAGAGCCTTTTTATAATTGTGTTCTTTGTCCCTGTAGGAGCTGCTAAGCCAAGGTGGTGGGGTTGGTGCTTCCAGGTGGTGGTGTCTCCCTTTGTGTGCTGTGTCGGTTGGTGTGCCCCGGGTTGAGACCCTCACGTGTGGTTGTGTGTGTGTGTGAGTGTTGTGTACACGGGTGATCGGGGTGCCTCCTCTTTCGGGATCCTCACCTGCACTGGTCCACCTCGCCACTGGTAAGCCGCAGTCCTCCTCCTTTTAAATGTATAACGGCTCTTTTAGGATTTCGTGTATGAACTGTAAACGGTGCATTGTTTAGTATAATAAAGATAATTTTGTATTGGAACCACGTCTCCTGCTCATTTGTATAAATATACAAATATACAAATTTGTATAAATATACCTGAGTGTCTTTTGGAACCTGATACAGATCAGGGGATAAGTGAATCTTTAGGTGCAACTCCTAGGGTGGCGTTGTTGTGCGCTCTAAGACAGTTCGTCCACGTTTCGCCACAATAACAATTACACCTGTGTTTACCCTACTATGACACGTCCAAAGGACTGCTGTGAAAAGGGGTCTAAGAAGTAGACCCAGGAGTTTTCTACAAAGCAGCTCCGACCTCTGTAATGATGTCAGACAATCAGAAATGAAATAAACGCAACGATTTTTGAGACTTTTCAAGGCCAGGACCCAGTACTATGAAGCAGGATTTGGGGTCAGCGAGGTAACATCAGGGTCTGGGTTATGAGTCACCATGGTAACTGATGCTGAACAACTGACCTGCTCTGGAGCAGGTTGTGTCATATAGAAGCACCGCCTACTGACCATTGAAAGCTCAGTAGGAGGATCTTTAGATAATATTACGAAAATACGAAGACATTATAGTCATAATCCAGACTGAAAGCTACACAGTTTAAAATGAGACATGCACAAATTACTCTGTGAATGTGTAAATGAATAGATTCATAACTGCTTAATCTTCAGCATGATATATCTGACTATCATTTTGTGCGTATTCCGTTCGGTTAATGTGCTGCAGGTGTATTATTATGGGTGTATGGCAGTATATTCGCCTTATTCTATCAGTGAGAAAGAATAAAGCATTGCGAAATGCACAACAAACAGAAGCATGTGGATAATTATTATGCTGAATGATGTCGTCTTTGACGTCACAACCTTCCTGGCCGCAATCATTTTTTCCCACCCGACTCTTATTGGCGTCCCCTGATATTCTGACCATAACCCTGACCAATCCTAATGCCTAAACCTAACCAACCCAACAGACGAAGGCTACAAGTAGGCTACTGGCAAGAATGTCTGTCTGTTGTTGAATATAGCACGATATCTCAAAAAGTTATGGACTGATAACATGGCCAAGGATGATGCTGAAGGAACACAGCCCTGACCCCGGCAGGAGGTACCGTTGGCCAGTCCTCTGGTCATACAAAACCAAGTAGGACCACTGCAACAAAGCCCTGTTTATGATGAGATGCCCATACATTCAAGTTTTCATTTGAAGAAGAATAAATATGTTTTGTTTCTTAACATTAAAATATCTGAAGAACTGTCTCTCTGGTAAATACGATGATATATCAGCCTGTCTAGTGTGGACACGTGAGCCAAAGCAGAGTGCACATGTTTGTCTTCCTGCGAGTGTGTGTGAGAAGGAACAAACAATGTAAATAGGTGCGATGGCAATGATAAATTCTTGTCATAATCTGGGTTTACCTCGGGGTCGTCTTTCTTCTTCCTCCAGGTAGAGAAACTCTGTGGAGTTCCTTATCACACAGCCAGAGATAACAGGGCTCCAGTACAACGCAATGATCCCGTCTGTTTGCTGACAAGTGAAGCAGCTTCAATCCTGCTGGAGGAATCCCACCTTGTTCTGGGACTGAGAGCAGACAATAGAGGCAGTTTAGAGAGTATATAGAGCGCTTATTTACAGAGAGTATATAGAGCGCTCATTTACATGGAGAGTTTGACAGATAGACACTGAGGAGAGAACGGCGAATACACCCTAGTTTGAGTCAAAGCAGCGAGCAGGGATTCACTGCATCTACTGTACCTGCACATCCTTCTCATCCTCCAACTCTATCTTACTCCCATCGGTTCACAATACCGTCAAATAATGAAGCGAGCAGCAGCCTCTTCTCTACATCCATGTTTGCTTTGTTTCTTCCAGTTTGATTTTCTCACACTGGCACAAGAACGACTTTGAACTGCATCATTACACAATGATAGGATTAACGTTTGCACAAATACATTTAACAAAAGAGATATTTAGGCCAGAGTATTGTGTTGAGGTAAAAAACAACAACAACACATAACCTGACTGACATTGATTTCAACAAATGATTGTTTTTCATGACAAATGACATTGTCAGTTGTTATTAACAGTGACCTTCAGGTTACATAAAAGATGAAAGTCTCTATCTAGAGCCAGAAGACCTGCTCCCTTTATAGAGAGGACTCAGGCCATGTCCACACGACTCCCTTTAAAACGATATCCGGCCACACGGCGCTTCAGCATCGTTTTCAGGATGATCTCCGTCCAGACTAAAACGCCTGAAAACCAATATCACGTGACTCTTCACGTACACTGGGCATGCGTGTGGGTGACGGTGTAAACAGGAAGTAGATTGGTTGCTTAGTTAAAAAGAATATGACAGAGTAATAAAGTAGTCTTTAATAATGAAAGGTTGTGCTTGATACTTAAGATCTTCTCTAAAATCTTCCTCTATGAACTCAAACAGACACGTTTAGTGGAAAGTTTTAGACGTTTTATTTTTCCGACTTAACGTTAGTTACAGCGCTGCGGGTCTTGCTCTATATCTCTCTCACACATCACATGTCCTTTAAAATCAACACTTACACATAAAGGTTTACCAGATTATGGGTCTCTCACTCCTTCCCTCTCGGTTTCGTTCCCTCTCAGTTTCGTTGTCTGTTCTCACTCGTAGCTCTGCTGGTGGCTTAACTATCTGTCCTACTGGAGAGCAATTACCGTTTTGTTCCTTTACAATTTATCTGCAGAACGAAATAAGCATTAATAAGGAAAGGAAAGTCCTCTGTTTTGTGTCCATCACCCTCCCTAAAGCCGCTAACCGTGAATTCAGACGGCCGGTTCGTAGGTCTGATAACACCGCTGGACACGCAGCTCGCTAATCAGTTGTCCATGTTGAATTAACCTGGTAGTCGATCAGTAATCAATGTTGTTGTTTATGATTTCCGAGAAACGGTCACGTGATAGGTGTGTGACGAATCAGGGAAGGATACGTCATGACTGCTAAGAACCAATCAAGTAGCGAACGCGGGTGTGGCCGTCATCATTTTCAAACTCCTCCGTTTTCGGTGCTCGAAAACCCCGGCGTAGTGTGGACGCTCAGTGTCAACGTAGTAAAACATATGCGTTTTCAAATCGAAACGGAGTAGTGTCGACATGGCCTCATTCTAACCTATTGAAATCACAATTCAAGTGATTTTACACTCAAGAAGAATTATGCATATATTCCATTTCTAAAAATATATTCCCCGGAATCCTACACTGTGGAAAACATTTCGTTTTTGCAATTTAATATTTTGTATCTTAATTTTGTCTTTATACACTGTAAATTGTAATAAGTTGACTTTACTTAAAACAAATGAGGAAACCTATTGCCTCACATGTTTCAAGTGAAGTTACTCATTCATTTTAAGTTGTTAAAGCTGAAAATAACTTTGCTTCGGCAACTCATTGCAGTAAACCTGAGCTTACTCAAAAATGTCAGTTCAGAAATCTTAAAGATCTGAGTTATGTTAAGTCAGCAGACAAAAATGTTATCCTTATAAGTCCAAGCATTCACATGACGAGGACAATATCAGGAAATGTTTTCATGTAAGCTGAACTACAAAGTGTGAGCTGTTGAAACAAAGAGAGAGAACAATTATTCAGGGAAAACAAAGACTTTATTTGTTCTGTAAGACATGAAGAAACAAATGTATTTTTGAGTTTTGGTTCTCTTTTCAGGCATGTTGTCAAAGTTACACTCAAGTGCTCGACATACCGTCAAATTATTATGTAAACCATTGATAAGAAAATGCAGATAATTCTTCAATATAATGAACATGTACTATTGTTAGTCTTTTTTAAACAATTTAAAGTTATATAACATTAAATCTAACTTTTATGAAGATGCACGTTCATCAGCTCAAAATGTCACTGAAACATTTGAGGCGATGCCGAAACACCGCCTTGTGTTAAAGACCTTTGCTCTGATTTGTGGTTTTCTTCGGGCAGGTGGAGTTTTGTAAATGCTTTGAGGAGCACTAAAAGGAGGCAGAGGAGACAGAATATTTGTCTCATGTACGACTGTCAGGATATAGGGACAGAAGATATGACAGTTATTTTTATTAAAGCTACCAACTGTAGCTTAAAGTGTACTTCTATTTACTGGGGTCGGCACAGATTGGCCTGGATAATACCCTGCGGACCAGCTGAGTGTGAGGAGTGTTCACATTTGAAAGACAATGGTTAAATCAAAGCGTAAACACCTAACCAGTTTGGTCTGGTGAAAACTAACTCAGGGCTGTTAGGTCAGTTTGTCCATTTTTTTTTTGGGGCTGGTGTGAAAGCTGTGAATTGAACCTTGATCCAGACACAACCGGACCAAGATCGCCTGAAAGGGTGGATCTTGGTCTGCTTCTAAGTGGACTCTGGTGAGTTTGTTTGTGGTGTGAAAGCACACCTTAACCACAGGACTTCTTCATGAAAGCAGATATGGGATTTTGGCATGATTTCAAAAAGCTAAACTTTAAATAAATCCAATATTCTGTCAGTTCAGGAAGCCATCTACAATTTGATCATTACGAGGTCATATACATACCCTATTTATGCAAATCATTTGGTAACCATGGTAACACATATGCACGTCAGCGCAGGTATTTTCCTTGAATAACAGGTAAAAAGCTGCTAAAACTGCTGCGCTTGTATCCGACTCAGTTCATGAAACACATTAAAGAATGTGTAACAGTAATCCTACAATAATCTTTCTGGATCATTACTGTACAGACGCCTAATGCACGTGTCTCTGCGCTCCTCCACCTTCACACCAGTCATCTGGGAGAGTGTAAAGGGGCCTTGTACAGTCTCTCTGTTAGTCATTACTCATAAGATGCAGGTCATCTAGTAATACTAATAAAGCTCATAATCAGTTATTTCT
Source organism: Melanostigma gelatinosum (assembly GCF_949748355.1). NCBI lineage: Eukaryota > Metazoa > Chordata > Actinopteri > Perciformes > Zoarcidae > Melanostigma > Melanostigma gelatinosum. The sequence continues at coordinate 3,394,086 of NC_136638.1, forward strand.
TCAAAAATATACACAACAGAAGCAATACAGTGCTGCATAAACTTCTGTCAGACACTGGAACTGGATTTCCCCTCGTGGGTCCTGATGATGCAAAGTGACAATCGCCAAAACCGTCCAATAAACAAGTTGTCCTCTTGGTCCATTTGTAAAAAGTCTGTGTGAATAGGAACCGGACCAGAATTGAAATGCAACAATGTATCTTTTTCCCCTTGGTCAAGACCAAATGAACCCAACTACACAATTGGAAAGTGTCAGCCATCTTACCGATCTACCTACTTACTTACCTATCTACCTACCTACTTGTCTCCCTACCTATCTACCTACTTACCTACTTACTTACCTATCGACCTACTTACTTACCTACTTATCTATCTACTTCCCTACTTACTTACCTATCTACCTACCTACTTGTCTACCTACCTACCTATCTACCTACTTGCCTAACCTACATATCTACCTACTTACTTACCTTCCTACCTACTTAACTACCTACCTACTTAACTATCCACCTAGCTGCCTTCCTACCCACTTAACTACCTACTTAACTACCCACCTTCCTACCTACCTTTCTACTACAGTGCAATATACATCCATACATCAATAGATACAGGTAGATCTACTTTTAACCCTCAGTAACATATATTATTTTGTGTGCCAGGTGCTAATGTGACTGTCTATGTGTGTGTGTGTGTGTGTGCGCGCGCGCGTGTGTCAGCGGGCTAGAGATAGAGGTGTGAAACAGGAGCATGTAAACTGTCGTATGTCAGGTACGAACACCTCTGTGCATGTGTTGGCTTGTACAGTGATTTAGTGTTCTTACTGTGTGTGTGTGTGTGTGTGTGTGTGTGTTGCAGTGGTCGGACCTTCTGTGCCTCCCCCACTTCAAAGGAGCCATATCTTCAGAAGTGCCTCACAGACAAATGAATTATTGAGACCATTTGAAGACGTTTGCCATTGAGCGTTTTGTTCTGCTGTGGAACTCCCTGCCTTTCAGGAAGTGGAGGATGTGTTCTTCCCTTTAGATCAAGGTTGTCGCCTCCTCTGCTTCCTCTTCTTACACACACACACATACACACGCCGTGTGTTCTTTGCCTCCTGCCTTAAACTCTGCTTTAGTTGTCTTATTTGAAAACTCACTTCTTCTGCCTGCTTCTAGTTGGCCCTCCCTCTCCCCAGCTCCTCTCATTTTTGCTGTAGAGTCCCTTTGCTATGTTTTTCTAAGGGCGCTGAGTACCAAAGATTTAATGTTCAAACAGAGAACAAAGAGAAAAAAGAAACACCTCTACACCCTCACTCATTCATTCATGTGAGCAAAAAAGGATTTGGGGTTTTACTAAATGTGTTGGCAGAGTGCAGAGTGAGAAGCTACTGAGAGACTGCAAAAAATGGATTTGATTTCTCTTATTGAACTGGGGATCCTTGTGTGGATCATATGGTGTGCTGCTGTAGTCCAAAGGCAGCAGAAGCTACAACATTTATACGAAGAAACAAAAAACAAAAAAAAACTGATGTTTTTAACAATTCAAGCTTCAGGCAATAAGTATCTGTTTATTTCCTCAATGCTCAGACTTACATAGGCATAGACACCGGAAGTTGTTGTAAATCCTCTAAATGTGTAATTTTCAATCACATTATAAAACCAGGAATGTGCACAAGCCTGGATTCAAATAGCTTGAGCAACAGCCCATTCGCCTCTCTTCCGTGGCCCCGGCATACACTCTGTCCCTGAATGATGTTAGTGGAGCTAAAGAGCTGTGATATGTAAAGACAAAGTGTGCGGAATGACTCATTTTACTGTCAATGAAAACCCAACGCACATAACGTCACCGTGGAAAAAGAGAGACAGGCAGCATCAGATGATGGAGAGGTGAACGATGCATGCGCTACACAGCATGAACTTTGGCTGAAAATTGTGTGTGTGTGTGTGAGTAGAAGAAAACCTTTTCAACAACAGCTAATGTTAAGATACAGTGGTGGAAGAAGTACTCATATCTCTACTAACTTAAAAGTGTAAAACATACAAGTGTTACAGATTACAAGTAAAAGTCCTGCATTCATGTACTTTGGATGTAAATATGCCAGAGTGCATCAAAAAGCATCAAAATAGAGCTTGTTTATAAAAAAGATACAAAAAACAGGATTCCCCCTTATGAAGTACAATGTCCTGAAGTCCTAAAAATCGATACATATTTCTTGGTCTTAACAATTCAAAAGACAACTAAAACACGTTCGTTGGAGATGGATGTTCTTTTTTCAGATTAGGGCAACAGCTCCTTTACATGTCTGTACATGTCCCTGTTTAAAACATAATCATAAAGTGGGTGTTCTAATCGGAGGAGGCACAGGTAAAGCCCGTTCCCCACCTGTGAGGTAGATGTAAAAAGTTTGGTCTACTTATAGAAGATATGCATGTTATACTGTTTGAAACCATGGCGTCTTGAGGTTTCAGATTTGAGTTATTTACGGGCCTGTGGGTCTCGTGCCACAGGCTGCGCCCATGTTGACAGGTCAGAGCTTCCACAACGTCTGCATGAGCAGCGCGGCTCAGGTGCAGCCCGGCTGCGTGTCAGCTGAGTGTCTTCTAGAGAATCGAGGTCTCGTCCAGTTTTTTCCACAAAATAGACATTGAAAATACGCACAAACTCTTTTGACAGTATATTATATCATACCAGCAACGTTACTATTTGTTGCATTACTATTTGCATTTAAGCATTTCCTGTTTCCGTCTCAAAATAAAAGCCCCTCGAGCATCTTTTTGTGGATAGAATCTCCTCAATTGTTAACACAAGACGTGTACGTCCATTAATTGTGGATTGTGAATGGTTCTTGACCTTTTCCTGTGTAAAATAAATAAATTACATTTATATAATGAAATGGAACATTCTGCCCATTATGAAAGACAAACTCGATACAAAGAGGGGTGACAGCAGCAGAGTGCAGTTGCAGCATCTCTTGTTAGTGTGGACACCACAGGCGTGACAGAAGCAGTAGTTTATCCGTCCTGCGCTGCACACACAGGGAGTGTTAAGCAGCAGACAGCAGCCATCTTACAGAAGCTGACTTGCACTGTAGGGAACTCTGTCTGCTCGAGGCCACCTGGTGGCTGTATCAAAGTACTTACACCAACCAGCCCTAAATCGTAAATTACGAATTGAAACTCCAATTCTATAAATACAGGCGTAGCCCTCTAAGAGCTGTCACGATTGGGTTCATGCGCAGGTGTGAAGATCATTTTGTGGCCCTGTGCCGTTCACATGCCTCTCTTTCATCTGCACTTGCAACATAAAACAGCTGTGCATCCAAAGTTCTGCTCACAATTAAACCAGCTTTTCTTCATCTGCTGTAAGTGGACCCAGAGGGGCCCACAGCTGAGATGGATTCACCTTTACTCATACAATCTTGAGTTACAATATGAAACTAATGTTCTAAATGCATGGGAAGCCCATCATGCAAAGTGCTCACATGTTGATGCTGTATTCCTCTTTCGTTTCGTTGGCTGAGACTCAACGCTATACTGGATTAACACCAATAATGACTCCTCTCAATGGAATCTGTCATCAACAACTGCTAGTATGCTGGATGACCGAAAACTGAAACTCAGTGCCGATGGAGGACACATGCTCTTCTCACACCTTTGGAGCTCCATTTTGGTGAACCCCCGTGGGGCAGTGCAGATTGCAGTCAAGTACACCCTCTGCCCTCCCCATGCATCGGGGCCAATGCACTTCTGGTGATGTGGTTGCAAGGTTCACCTGGTACACATATGGCGTAGTGGGATCTAGGATGGGGTCGGACAGAATACATTGTGATGCATTATAGGTGGGCTTGTTAGAGGCTACACTAATCATGGGCAATCACATTGTTCTATTTTAGAAAATGTACAATCATAAACTAAGAGAACATTAAACATATGCAAATGCTTAAACTGGCACTTGCTGGTGTCTGAGCACCTGAGGAAATGATGCCTGTCATGGATAATAGGGGCCAACAGGGGCCCTTACAACACATTTTGGCCCAGTGGCCCCACAGCAGTATAAAATGGCCATGCTAACCAGACAAGATTAAACTTATAAAAGAAAGAAAACCAAAAATTTACATAAATATTTAAACAAACTATGTGCTTTGATCCAAAGGCATTGGGTGGCACTCTTTTGTAACCCCTTATTTACAATTTATGAGCAGTTTATAAATGATCAATACATGTTTACGGTGCATTAGCTGCTCTGAAGCCACCTCATTTGAAGAGCTGTAGTTCTTTTACAACTGGGCAATCTCTACCTGCTGATCAAAGCCATGAGATATGATCAAAACATCAAGAGCATCTACTGAATGGATCTCATGGTGAGAATGTTTTTAAACTGTTGTTCTCAAGGTGAAGAATGAACATCAATTAATGAATAAATGGTTTGTAACACACTATAATGTAGTTGTAGGGAGATATAATTAATTGTATCTATATTGTATTTTGGAATAGAATGTTCTGAACAAACGATCAACTGTTTATATACAGTGGGCATCTGTTCAGCGCTGATGTTCAGACTTGTAGAAGCCCAGTAGCTGTGAACAGGTGCTCAGCTGTACAGTAGAGCAGAGGGAGGTGACATGTGTGCTGCGATTCAGGATGAGCAGTACATGAACACAGTGCACTGTAGTAGCACAGGGGCTCAATGAGAGATAATGGCCCACCCTTTTCCCTTTACCTTAGTGATAATGGTTTGGGTGAACCACCATCGACAATACATCCACAGATGTTGAAAGCATCTACACAAGCAAGCTGTGACACAAATTCACACACACACAAACCTGCACAGGCTGAAGCCCATTAAAGAGCCTGACAAGCAGAGTTATGGCAGCTTCACTCACTCATTTGATGTGACAGTGTTGCTTGTTTATGAGCGCTTAGGGAGAATTTACTGGCCTTCCTCTCCTTCCATCATACTGTGGTACCAATACCAGCAGGACCAGCATTCAAAGAAACGCTCCTATAGGTTATAAATATATACAGTAGACCTGAGTATTTCACAACGCAAACCACGTTTTACAACATTAACTGTGGCTAATTCACAACGCTAACCATATGTTACAACATTAACTGTGACACAACACAACGTAACCAGCCTTTCTGGTCCTGTGTAAAATCAAAAAAATTGTTATTCATACTGATGATGACTATAGAGTCTGTAGCTTACATTATGTCACAAATGCTGTTTCATAATTTGAACTGAAGTAGTTTTGTTGCCTAAACCTACCAATGACGCTAACCATGTGTTACAAATTAACCACGACAGTTTCACAACACTAACCACGTGTTACAAATTAACCGCGACAGTTTCACAACAATAACCACGTGTTACAACATTAATCGCGACAGTTTCACAACAATAACCACGTGTTATAACATTAATCGTGACAGTTTCACAACACTAACCACGTGTTATAACATTAATCGCGACAGTTTCACAACACTAACCACGTGTTATAACATTAATCGCAACAGTTTCACAACACTAACCGCGTGTTACAACATTAACCGCAACAGTTTCACAACACTAACCGCCTGTTACAACATTAACCGCAACAGTTTCACAACACTAACCGCGTGTTACAACATTAACCGCAACAGTTTCACAACACTAACCACGTGTTACAACACTAACCATGTGTTACAACATAAATCGTGAAGGTTTCACAACGTTAAGGACATGTTACAACATAAATGTGTTGAGCAGGGATGAGATCATTACATTGAGAAAGGTGCAAACCAACACAAAACTTGAAAACAAACAACAAAACTGATCTCTCATTGTCTATATTTCTATTGTCCATATGTCCTTGCACTATTCTCTGGTGGATAATCTTGATGGATGATCTCTACAAGGCCATACTGTACATGGTCTTGGCATTGGGCTCAGACAAAGGCAACCTAGTAGTCAAATAACACATGCTCATGAATGGCTGAATCCATGTTGAGCATGGTGAATAGATGGCTTTTAGGGCCATAGCTAAATGCAAAGCTAAACTGCAAAGCTAAACTACAAAGCTAAAGCTAAACAGAGCTCTTGGTATTTCTTCCTGGAGGACTTTACATTACACATGGTGGTCATTTTATAGGCTGATACCAGCTTCAGTATGCTGTTAGAAATTTGCTGAATACATAAAAAAAGAAAAAAAAAAATCTAAAACTATGGCTTAATCTTATCGCTTCACCTCCACAATGTTTCATTTGTATTGGCTGTCAACAAGTGGTATTGCCCAGTGGTTCACAACATTCGCGTCAGGAACGATACAGGATCACAAGACAAATAAGAAGGTTTTTCATTGGGAGCTGGTGATCCATTTCATTTTAATAACGTGTCCAACAGACCAAACTGGCAGAAGTAGCTGGAACTTGATGGTGGCACACTGGCTGACCCTTTGTGTGTTTACCTCTGTTTCACCCGATCTCCTCTCCTCATGTGTTCTGTCATTTCCCTGTTTGTTGTTGTGTCCATGTGTCTGTGTTGTCCTCTGTCTGCCTCCAGACACCTCCCATGGCCACATCCTTGATTGGGGCACAGCTGCAGACAATCCAGCCTATCACCACCTGCAGCTGACACACCAGACCCGGGTTCCACTCATCACATCTTGGCAGTAGTTCAACCCTGGTCCTGCAGACGCCGTCCGTAACTTTCTGTTGACGATTCCTGTGCTAATCTCTCTCCTCTCTGCTAAGGGTGTAGAGTACCTGATAATCTGCCTGCCTCCGGTGTCAATCCACGGGAATCACACCGTCGATCTGCCTGCCCTCCGGTGTCCATCCACGGGTACCACACCGTCGATCCAGCTTCCATCCTGTGTCAGACCATGGGTACCACACAACCATACCCTGTCATCTGTCCTGTTGAAAATAAATCTGTTCGTAACAGATTCTGTGTCCTGTGGTTGCTATTGGGTCCTGACAGATACATGGAAAAGGTGGCTGTCATTCATGCTAGGGGAGACCTTCTGCATTCAATACTTCCCATCCACCCTGTCTACTGTCACCCTTTCGGTGTGCTTTGGACTGTCACTCAAATGCACCAAAGTTCTACTTCTCCTACTTTTTCTGTTGGGCCACTTCAACTATGCCATCCACATCATCCTCCAAAGATGATCTTTCTTGTCATACCTCCTTTCAGTTGCTGCCTCCGTTTTGAATCGCCATGACCACTTCACACTTAACAAAGCATGCAAAATGGAGCTACAATTGTGGCACCAGTTCCTCTCCTCATGGAATGGCATCTCTTTTTACGATGACCAAGACAAGCCGAAAGGCATCCAGCTATTTACAGACGCAGCCCCCTCCATTGGCTTCTTTGGCTTCTACGCCAGTACTGGTTCTCAGCCAAATGGCCACCCGAATTCTCATCCCTCACTCCTTCTTCCACAATCTCCAAAATGTTTCACATAGTCAAAGCAGCCATTCTTTCGGGACACGAATGATCCAAAAAGACCATCGCAATATCTTCAGACAGCAGCGCCGTGGTAGAAATCATTAACAAAAGATGGTGACATTGTCTAGATATATATTGCAGTTCATGGGAGGGTCACCTTGGTCATCATCCGAGCCTCCCACATCCCAGCTTAAAAAACTCCATGGCTGACTCACTTTCATCCCTCCATCCTTTCATCCCCCACCTCCTTCCTCTTCCTAAATCCATCCCTCTCACTTCAACATGCAACAATCCATTTGAAACCCATATCGAGGTAGGATAATCGTGCTGTTTGTGCACCACTCAAGGACCACACAAACTAAAGTGCAGAGACCCTCACTCAAGGACAACTCCTCACCACCACAAATAAGACAAACCAGCCTTGGGAGCATTAACAAGAAGAAATAACAACATTCCTGTTTTTTCACACATTGTGTATGTGTGAGTGTTTGTGTGTGTCACCGTGGCCCCTCTTAATGTCTGCATTCAGTTCTTACTTCAATTAATTTCCCTATGCTTTTGTTATAATGGCTTCAATTGTTGCTTCTCCAATCAAATTGCATTAGAAAATTATTCATAGATGAAAGAGTGTGTATTTTGTCACAAAGAAAATGTCACAAAAAATAAAGATGTGCAATTTGAACAAAAGCCTTAATTTCCTGAGGATAAAACCAGTTTGAGAAAACAAATGTAACGAATCGCAAAAGATGTTCTTGTAGACCTGGATGAGAGGCCAAAGTTCACTTCGCTAAGTTCGCTAAAGCAGCCTTCGTTTGCTCTGTTCAATTCCCAGAGGGTAGCTGCACAAAAAGCTTGTTGTTTTGCGGAAAGCTGCTGGGAAGTGCACACACATACACATGCATTTACCGAAAAGGTTAGCTGTGACATGTTCTTTGGCATTTTCGAGGAAATAAAACCCCAACAAGGAAACACAGCCATGTGTGACCAACATAGCAGCTCCACTGCTGCCCTACACACTGCTGCAGAGCACCAACAGCTGAAGGCTTCCTGAGGTGTCAGGGCTGAAACTCACACCAGCAGAAACGTGGTTGGATTACTGCGAGGAAGGGCTTTGGACTGGGCCGCGAGAACATTAGGTTTTGATCGGCCTAATAATGTGTGTTATGTGGACTTTGTGGAGGATCTGATGAGGGTTTTTGACCCTCTGGTGGACTCTGATTATATGGCTAAGCACCTGCTCAGCCGGAGACGGTGCCAAGCAAGTGTAGCGGAACACTCTGTGGCCCGGCCGACTCCGGCTCCCCGTAGTCGGACGTCATTCCAGTCAGCTCCTGTTCCTGCCGCCTCTGTGCCGCAGCCAGCTCCTGTTCCTTCCGCCTCTGCGCCGTAGCCAGCTCCTGTTCCTGCCGCCTCTGCGCCACAGCTTTCACCAGTCCCGGCCGCCGCCGAACAGCGGCGACCTCCAGTCCCGGCCGCCGCCGAACAGCAGCGACCTCCAGTCCCAGCTGCCGCCATCTCCGAACAGCGGCGACTTCCAGTCCCGGCCGCCCCCGTCACCTCCGAGCCACAGCCTCTCCCAGACCCTGCCGCCGTCCCAGAGCAACAGCGACCTCCAGCCCCGGCCGCTGCCGTCCCAGAGCAGCAGCGACCTCCAGTTGCTGCCTCGGAGCAGCATCGACCTCCAGTTGCTGCCTCGGCGCAGCATCGACCTCCAGTTGCCGCCTCGGAACAGAATCGACATCCAGTTGCTGCCTCGGAGCAGCATCGACCTCCAGTTGCCGCCTCGGAGCAGCATCGACCTCCAGTTGCCGCCTCGGAGCAGCATCGACCTCCAGTTGCCGCCTCGGAGCAGCATCGACCTTCAGTTGCTGTCTTGGAGCAGCAGCGACCTCCAGTGCCTGCCACCGCTGGACCAGCATCCTATTCCCCCGGAGCCCCGACTCAGAGAGTCCAATTCCAGCCCGCCTGAGCACCCGTGTCGGAAGCAAGTTCGACAGTCCGGCCTTCCGCCGGAGCACCCGTGTCCGGAGCCCTTCTGCCCGTCCGGCCGTCCGCCGGAGCACCTGTGTCCGGAGCCCTTCTGCCCGCCCGGCCGTCCACTGGAGCACCCGTGTCCGGCGCCAGCCCGGCCATCCGCCGGAGCACCCGTGCCCGAAGCAAGTTCCGCCGGAGCACCTGTGGCCGAACCTCTTCTGTGGCCCCGTGGCCGGTCAGATCCAGTCACCCATCCTCCGGACCCCCTCCGCCCACCCTGGTTGGCTTTGTATCTGCTGGGACATCCCTCCTCCAGACCCCCTCCGCCCACCCTTGTTTGTTGTTCTGGACGGTGTACGTCTGGAATCCGTTCCTTGAGGGGGTGTACTGTCATGATCCCTGTCAGACCAGACACCTCCCATGGCCACACAGCTGCAGCTACTTCAGCTAATCACCTCCTGCAGCCTGACACATCAGACTCAGGTCCCACTAACGATTCCCCTGACACGATATAAACTCTGGTCCTGCAGTCTGGGGTTGTCAGGTCGTACCGTCTTTCACCCGCTTCAACCCTGTGGCATCCGCTGCTCTCCTTGTGTTCAATGGATTACACACCGCCGCTCTGCCCTCCTTTGTGTTAAACGGACTACACCCGCCGTCAAGCTGCCAGCCCTCCGGTGTCGAGCCACGGGACTCACACCGTCGATCTGCCTACTCTCTGGTGTCGGACCACGGGCTCCACACCTTCCTGTCCTCTTCATTCAGGCTAAATAAAACCTGTTTATATCAACTTCTGTCTCCTGTGGTCTTGCTATTGGGTCCTAACTGTGAACTCCCGTGACACAATCCTACCTATAATCAGCTGAGTTTTGATAATTAAGGTTCCAGCCTCATATTATTCTCTCAGATGGCTTCACCAAAATGACCATATCATATTGACATATTTCATAGTGTATATTTCTGCTGAAGAAAGTAGTTCTAAGAAAGTGATTACAGTGTTGATTATCCTGGAAGAAGATATTGCAGTTACACTTTTTCCTTTAGTTTTTCTTTGCTGTAATTCCTGCAGATATTCCATTTACCATCATAGCATTCGAGTGGAAGTAGAATCTCAGACACAGGTATCTCAAACCCAGACAAATACATTTCAGATGCTCTCCATGAACAATGTAGATATACATATACGTATATATATATATATTTTACCCTTTACAATATCTGCCCCAAACCTGAAAATGTAAACAAATCTACAAACAAATGAACCAAAGCACAGACAGCAGTACATACTTCCCTTGAGCCCAAAGAGGAGAAACGGGAGAAACACTAGACATTGATAAATGTTCTCTGAGACCAGACTATTGCTCAAGGATAAACTCACTGGTACCTGCAACCTTGAGTCCGTGCAACTTCCTTCAGCCAAAGCTATTTAACACCCAAGGCTAAGTCACTACAAACGCACACCTTCAATTTCATTACTTTTCTTAAAGCAGTTTACAGTCAGCCGCTCTGTAGGCGGCCCCTGAAAGCATTAACAGTCTCAGGTAGATGGGCTTTTCATTTGAACTCTAGATATAGAAGTCAAAAACCACACATTAATACTTAAATATAACCCAGATATAATGCAGTTCCCTTTGAGAAGGGTCCGTGCACGAAGTATAATTATTTGCGATTGTTCACGTTGTATAATGAACAATAGTAGTTTTGGGGTATTACCTCATGTCATTGGTCTGCTTGTGTTCATGTAAATGTATTCTGATTGTGTGAGTTCGATGTTCGATAGCGGATGCTGCCTGAACGCGGTTAACTCTTTCCATGTGTTATTGTATCATTGAATGAACGTGCAATGCAATTCCACGCACCAAAACTTCAGCTTGTTCCTTTAAGCAACTTTAATCATGAAAAAATTGAGGAAAGGAAGTTGAGAGCTGTAAACAAAAACTGCTCGCCTTCAAAGTAAAAGTTGCGGCTTTTCAAATGTGTTTGCTCCAGTGATTCATTTAAGGAGAGCTAAATTAAAGAAACAAACAATTATTATAAATAATGAACATAATATATAACTATGATAAAGTCACATTTCTGCCAATTTTCCACAATTGAACGTGAATAAACTGTCAATGGGCAAACAAGCACTGAATTATTTGTATGTAATGATTCATTATATCATTATCTATTCATGATGTTATTTATTTAAATAAAGGCTTCTCAAACTATTTGGGTGAATGTTACTGTAGTGTTGAGATGTGATTAGTCTGACTCTATATGATCTGAAAGAGTTTATTTACCCTGAATTCTGACTTCATTGCTGGCTCTGTTGTCATGACAATGACATCACTAAGCTATCTCATGTAGAATCCTTTCAGTTGATTTACTCTTTACACTTTTAAAGTTTCTTTACTCTTTACACTTTTAACTATTCTACATACTGTGTACAGAGCGCTTCAACATCATGACAATGACTTTCAAGCATACTTTTCATTAAAAGTTCATTCAAAGTGTTTGAATGAAACCCAGAACCTGTTTATTTACTTCAGTGTATTGACCATTTTAAATAACTCTATAGCATGAAACTTGTTGTGCTTTGACAAAAGCATTTAGGGATGAATACTGAGGCCAGTTCAAGGTAAATCCACTCTTTTTACAGTCAGACTCATCAGACTTTTATGAAATCTGCCACTGGTCTTGGTCTTGGCTAATGAGAAAAAGTTGTTCCTGGCTGCTGATTTGGGAACAGTTGTACTGAACATTGCCTGATTCTACAAACATGAACCATGAAAACAAAAAGTATGGTCCTAAAACCTAAATCCTATGAATAGATTGATATTAGAAGATAGATCAATATTATTTATTGATATAATAGTTCTGTCCATCTAACTCTTTAATCAATATATTAGCATTGGACACTATGGTCTTCAACAGGACTCTGCCTTGGACTCGGTATTGACTTGGTCTCAACCGTTCTTGACTTGGACTCGACTGGACCTGGTCTTGGACTTGATTACATTGGTCTTGACTACAGCCCTGCATGGAACTGTAATTAATTATCAAAAATGGTGACAGGTGACTGTAGCCTCAGAGAGCTCAGCAGACGATTAAAAAGAACGAGGTTGAAATTCCACTCAAAGAACTACAAATCTGTAACCTATAATGAGTGAAAAATGCAACTAAAAGCAATCCTTGTCAAAGGCTGAGAACAAAACATCAAATGAAAGCCGATCCCTTTTACTTGCTGGGGGTTGCTACAAGTTTAGGTCTCAGTTAGACTCCCTGTAACCTCTGTCAATAAGGACATGCTCCACACCTTTACATCGGTTTGATCCTCCACAATTCAATTTATCAGAAACCATGAGCACCAAAGTTTTATTTATTAAGATTTACCGGCATTGTAAACAAGAGAGATACATTCAGTGGTGACTACCTTTGAAGAGGTCATTAAGTCTGAATATGCGTCCATTCCGCAATTATTTATAATCCTTTAGTCCACCAATCAAAATAAACAACTTCTTTTTTTCTAAATAATGTATCCAAGTTGTGAATATTGTCAGCGCTTAGTGTCTGCTAACTTAGTTTGTCAAACAAAGACTTCACTTTAACTCGTATTGACGAAATGTTCTCTTCTTCCTGCACACGTTGTTGGGTATACTTGTCTTACCTTGCTGCCTACAAAATAAGTGTCCCCACCTTTCTTTGTTTAGTTTTCATCCATTTTCCTTCTCAGTGTTGACAAAAGGCTCATCGCTGACGGCCATGTGGGTTTGAAAGGCTGAAGAGAGGCGTTGTGTCTGTATTGTAGGAAATTTGAGTGTAGAACTGTGTGTTTAGTAGTTATAATAAAAGTATTTAATGATTCATATTTAAGAATTCATAATTAGTCATAATCATAAGTGTTTTGGAAATGCATAATTAAGATAAGCATAAAGTGTTTTCGGATTCGAAGCTAAAAGTAGAACTAGAGACATGAAGCTTTTGCCAAAATTGCAAAAGGATTATCTTTTATACTGAAGGATTATCATAGCGGGATTAAGCAATAACTGACAGTCATTGAATGTGTTAAGTGAGCAGGGACTGAAAGACAGACAGGCGATTACACTCCTGGAAGTTAGCCAATAGGAATTGGGATAGACGGAAGGGGAGGAGTTTCAAACGGATATAAGGGCGGGATTAGGAAGACTTTTTCTCTTCTGTTCGTGACGTTCCCAGGCGACGGATGTGTCTCCTGAGGAACTGGAAGAGTTTTTTGCACCGGGTGAGGAAATTCAGCAGAGAAACAGCAGAGTCACACAACACATACGGTTCTGTACAGTGACTACAGCTTGAAAGAAAAAAAGACAAGCAAGCTGTTTTAACTGAGCACATGAGAGTGGTGTGTGGATTAACAGGACAGGAAGGTATCAGGTTTACATGCCAGGCGAGAAGGCTAACCTGCAGTTTCATATCCATATCCTGCTGTAAGGGAACTCATAATGTTTAGTGATGTCATAGATTACAAACCAGCAGAATAATGTAATGTCATGAAAAAAATGCGCCTAATATTTCCTCCAAGCCGCTTTTCAATGTTTTCTGAATTGAGGGAATACATTAAGCGGCCAAGCGTGAAACCCAAATGCAATATCGACTCCTGTCTGCAATTTGTCAAATCTGTAAAATATATGGTGGCGTGCAAATATCCAGCGCCACCATTTATGGGGGCTTTCATAAAACATATTCTTTGGTAATCGTGTTCTGCAGACAGCCTTATGTATTATTGAACAGTTCTCATTTTCATTCAAACAACCTGTAAGTCCTTCACGCACACACACACACACTCACACAAACACACATGCACAGGCACACAAAATCCCTTACAACATTTTGCAAGGGAATTAGTCACCCTGTCCTTTGCAGCCAATTTTCCGCAGCCAGCCGTGGCATTTATCAAAGCAGAGCAGGTAAATGTGCACTTGCCAAGCAGTTTTATTGAGCCTTATTTAGTTACCATTCTTACTGAGCTAACCAAACCCCCATACACACACAGTGAAATGTGCACACACACCCATACATACATACACTGCCACACACTATTTCACAATAACCAGCATGATGTGAGTGAGGCTGATTACATTATTACCTTCTTGTGGTTCAAAGACAGGCCAAGTGTGTTTCCTTTGTCTCACTCTCAATGTCACTCTCACTGTTTTTTGTCTTCATTTTATGTTTTTTGGTGTTTATTACTGGAGCACTTATGGCATATGACTGAATACACCCAACATCTGAGAAGGTGCAGCGGCCCTTAAGACGATCACGGCCGACCAACCAGCTAGACCTGCCGGACCAAACGCCACCAAACTGGCCGAGAGGAGACAGGGAGGAGAGCCCAGATGGAAGCTAAGCTAACCCAGCTAACCTGAGGCTACTACCACTACCCATCATGCTGCTGGCTGTCTGATGATCGGTCACAGGAATAAAAGCCTACATCTTCATTGTAGGTGACTTGCGGCAATTTTCCTTTTAGTCACCGAGAGGCTAAGTGGGGGAGATCTATACTTGCGGACGCGTTGGCTGTAACGTTAAATGATTTCCGGAATCCCGTGGATGAGTTTGGAGTGTTTATTTCGTGGGCAACAAATAAACGTTGATTCCAGATAACATACAATTATAACTCAGATAATGACAGTACTAATGTGAATAACGTGAAATAATGCTCAACAAAAAATAAGGCTCCCTCTCTCACCCCCTCTCCTTACAATCCTTCCCCTAGTCTGATTCTGACAGCTGATAAACCCCCATTGTGACTATTCCCAGCACCACGTGACTCAATCACTGGAAGTGTACCGGAAGTGACAAAAAAGAGCATACAAAATGACACAGGCCACATCTGGCCCCTACATTCCGGCCCCTAATTATTACCTTCTGTGTAGTAATAATTACAAATGCATTTTATGTGCAAGAGAATACACATTTCAATGTAGAATAGTCCAAGGTAAAAAGCAACAACAAAAAAGTCTTCTTTCTTCTCTAGGCCAGAGGTTTCTAGCACTTAGCCTAGCGTTGAGAGTGATCTTTACCATCACTCGAGTCAAGTCAAGTCAATCAAAGTCATGTCGTCAAGGTACGGTAATCGGGATTCAACAGACTCCTGATGAAGGCAGATCGTGGTTATGGGCAGGCTGTTCTGCAGTCTCACAGTTGTTAGGCATGCTCGTCTCTCTGTTCTTTAGAGGTAAAGCAATGCTGTAGTGGCAGTCCAAAAGTTTCAGTCTTGTTGGCCGTCTCCAAGAACTTACAGTCCTCCCTCGACGGCCCTGTCTGTAAGTCGCCTTTGAATTGCTGTTTCCAGAGTTCGTCGAGAGTTACAGCAGAAATCCTGTTGATAGTCACCGCAGGATGACTCACAGCTCCATCACAGCATTCTCCACCAAGTGGTCCATTCATTGTCTTGATGGCGTATGGCCCTTTGTCCACACTCCGGATGACTTTGAGTGGTTCCAAAGCTCTGGGCACATTCATGCCTATCAAGAGCACCACATCTGCGTCTATCTCGGGCAGGTGGATTTGTTTCAAATGAGGCCATTTGTGCAGGTGTTGCTGTTGTGGGATGTTACTCCTGTTCACGGGCATTTTATGTTGAGTAAAGATGTCTGGCATTTTGCAGTACGACCCACTATCCAATCCAGCCACTTCCAAATCTGATACGATACAACTGTCCACAATTTTCTCTTGGCCCATGGTGCGCAAAAGGATCTTTGTTTTTCTCCCAGAGAGATTTAGTTTATCCATCAGGCCCGTTGTGCAGAAGGATGCTGAACTTCCTTGGTCCAAGAAGGCATTGGTTTCCACTGTCCTTTGACCTTTCGTAGATTTGACCTTTACTGGTACGATAGCTAGCTTACAGTTCTGTTCACCGGCCCCAGTGAGACCGCTGGTTTGGACTGCAATCAAAGAACTGTCCACTGTACACTCAAAGTTGCTCTTGCCTTTATCCGGACATGCTCCTCTTTCCTCAGGATGGATGTGAAGCATACTAGGGTGTCTTAAACCACATGTTTCGCAAGACAGATGTTTCCTGCAGTCCTTGCTGATGTGCCCAGTACACAAGCAGCCAAAACAAAGTCCATTCGTTTTCAGGAAATCGATCTTCTCACTGTGTGCCCTCTTCTCCAATAAAGCGCACAACTCCAGCATGTGTCCACCTTTGCAATACAGGCAAGTCCTTTCAGGTGAGTGTCCATCTACAACAGTGTTCTCCGACATGGTCTTTCTTTCAACTGTAGTGACAAAGCTACTTCCTTTAGCCCTCGAGAGTGGTGAAGGTTTTGCTCTGTTGTCTTCTTTGTGCACCATTATCTTTGGAACATCTTGTATGTTTCCAAATACAGGATCTGTTAAAATCTTTACTTGACGCTCAATCAAAACCACAATATCAATGAACGTAGCTCTTCGGCGATGCTTTTCCTGGATGTCACAGGCCACCGTTCTCCATTTGTCCCTGAGCTTGTAGGGCAATCTTCTTATCACAGTGAGCATATTAGCAGGTGTGTTTAAGTCGCACAGACTGTGAACCTCCTCCATGGCGTTGCAACATCCACGCAAAAACAGGCCGTATGCCTGTAAAGCCTTGCCGTCCTCTGACACAATTGTTTGCCATGACGCGACCTTGTCCAAATAGGCAGATGCTATCATGAACTCATTTCCAAAGTGTTCATGCAGCAAGGCTTTTGCCTTTCCATATCCAGTGCCATCAGTCGTGTGTTGACAGCTTCTGACAAGCTCCTTTGGTTGCCCTCTGGTGTACTGTTCCAAGAAGTGCAGGCGATCTTCCGCATTATCAGTCCTTCCCTCAATTATTTGCTCAAAAGTTTGCATGAAAGCATGGTACTGCAGAGGATCTCCATCAAACGTTTGGATCTCTCTCTTAGGCAGCGATGACGGACGTTGTTGATGCACCAGCGTTGCAGTTATTTCATTTTGTTTTTCCATTATAGACATTAACTGATTCGGATTATTACTGCTGTTCATGAACGAGGGTGTATGGACATCTCTGTGATCAGGTACTGGATGAGCTGTGGCAATTGGAAATGTGCTCTGTCTTATGAGCTCTGGTGCCTCCTGGTGGACATGTACAGCATTAACTGCTTCCTTTGGTCTTGTCGCTCCCAAATGTGACTCAGCATTTCCAGTTGATGGTTCTCCGTTTCCACTCCTTCCAATAGTATGTGGTATGAAAGTCTCTGCATAGTCTCTGCAATATTAAGCACTTTGAAAGTTTTCATCTGTTTTTCGAAATATGATTCCATGCCGTTTGATCTCTGGGAAGCAGCACTCCACACACCAGATCCAGAGGCTCGTAAAACGTTGACTTTCGCCATGGATGCAGCAATGTCTGCAGCAATGTCTGCTTCAAACTGTAGAAACTTTACGTTTTCTTATTTGCTCTTCCTGTTCCTCGAGAGCGTGCTTTTCAGTCAGTAACCTTCGACGGGCGAGCACAGCAGCCATTTCAGCCTCTGCTCTGAGACGTGCAGATGATGTTGTGGAAACGTTTGATTTTGAAGTGCGTTTCCTGCTGCTGTGGTTTGATATGCTGTCACATAGAAATATTTCATCCTGAACATCATATTGACCAGATAGAGACTTCTTATCTTCTTCTTTCCATGTGCCAACCATCGAACCAGTCCTTGAGGCGCTCATTTCAACAACCAAGGCAATGACCGGCACAGTAGAAATTCAATTTGAAGCCAGCATCCTCAACTGGACTGCACTGGAATGAAGGCGCCGTATTAGCGCCAATGTGCCGAGACCACAGCGCGCCACAGTCTGTTTCAAGGCTCCAAACACAAGGTACGTTAATCCACGCAGCGGCAACCCCGCACAGAAAGGGTAACAATACGCCACTTCGACATGCGGCAGTAACCGATTCAAACTGTGTTCCAAAAGCCGCACACAGTAGAAAACGCAGGTTACATACCACCGTTCAGCTCGCGGTCTTGTCGGGCAGCCAGCACAGCTGTCAGGAGCAACGTGAAGGATCGACACGGCAATCACGATCCTCCGCGTCTGGTTCATCAATGCCGAAAGTGACGTGGCTCCGTAAGTTTCGTTGTACTTGTAATTCCGTTGTTTTTGTTGACAATGTAGGTGACTTGCGGCAATTTTCCTTTTAGTCACCGAGAGGCTAAGTGGGGGAGATCTATACTTGCGGACGCGTTGGCTGTAACGTTAAATGATTTCCGGAATCCCGTGGATGAGTTTGGAGTGTTTATTTCGTGGGCAACAAATAAACGTTGATTCCAGATAACATACAATTATAACTCAGATAATGACAGTACTAATGTGAATAACGTGAAATAATGCTCAACAAAAAATAAGGCTCCCTCTCTCACCCCCTCTCCTTACAATCCTTCCCCTAGTCTGATTCTGACAGCTGATAAACCCCCATTGTGACTATTCCCAGCACCACGTGACTCAATCACTGGAAGTGTACCGGAAGTGACAAAAAAGAGCATACAAAATGACACAGGCCACATCTGGCCCCTACATTCCGGCCCCTAATTATTACAAATGCATTTTATGTGCAAGAGAATACACATTTCAATGTAGAATAGTCCAAGGTAAAAAGCAACAACAAAAAAGTCTTCTTTCTTCTCTAGGCCAGAGGTTTCTAGCACTTAGCCTAGCGTTGAGAGTGATCTTTACCATCACTCGAGTCAAGTCAAGTCAATCAAAGTCATGTCGTCAAGGTACGGTAATCGGGATTCAACAGACTCCTGATGAAGGCAGATCGTGGTTATGGGCAGGCTGTTCTGCAGTCTCACAGTTGTTAGGCATGCTCGTCTCTCTGTTCTTTAGAGGTAAAGCAATGCTGTAGTGGCAGTCCAAAAGTTTCAGTCTTGTTGGCCGTCTCCAAGAACTTACAGTCCTCCCTCGACGGCCCTGTCTGTAAGTCGCCTTTGAATTGCTGTTTCCAGAGTTCGTCGAGAGTTACAGCAGAAATCCTGTTGATAGTCACCGCAGGATGACTCACAGCTCCATCACAGCATTCTCCACCAAGTGGTCCATTCATTGTCTTGATGGCGTATGGCCCTTTGTCCACACTCCGGATGACTTTGAGTGGTTCCAAAGCTCTGGGCACATTCATGCCTATCAAGAGCACCACATCTGCGTCTATCTCGGGCAGGTGGATTTGTTTCAAATGAGGCCATTTGTGCAGGTGTTGCTGTTGTGGGATGTTACTCCTGTTCACGGGCATTTTATGTTGAGTAAAGATGTCTGGCATTTTGCAGTACGACCCACTATCCAATCCAGCCACTTCCAAATCTGATACGATACAACTGTCCACAATTTTCTCTTGGCCCATGGTGCGCAAAAGGATCTTTGTTTTTCTCCCAGAGAGATTTAGTTTATCCATCAGGCCCGTTGTGCAGAAGGATGCTGAACTTCCTCATGTTACATTTTTAATGTGAAGATGTCGACCATATTATCTGCCCAGAGAATTGTTTTTGTTGTTGCTCTTTTCATACATCATTCCACTGTGCTATAGAGCTCCATTAAATCCCTTCCATGAGCCCCACTGATGCACTGTGTGACGTGTTCCACACAAACTGCAGTTTATTTGGTCTCGATCCCAGAAATACTGTCCTGCTACCACAATATAGTCACTAGAGCACCACTCGTGGAAAAAAAGTCCCCAACAAAAGCACGGATTCCTCCTGTTTGAGTGACGTGTCATGAAAACTGCAATGTCCTGCAGTTCTACTGAGCCTTTTCTTAAATATAAACTATACATTGGTGAGGTGTTTGTAAAGATCCATGTCTTCAGTAGGATCCAATAGGCTTAAGGCTGAGAGCCACATACAGGATAGAGAGGTCAGCTAGTTTGTGAGCAAACTAACAAATTGTTAGTCTTTCTGTGGCTATATATTACCTGATACAAATCAGTCACAAAAACAAACTCAACTGCCCCAAATTACGATGTGATATGTTGAAATCCTATCTGACATTTGATACATTATCATGAGCTCCCACCTGACCCACTTTGTCAACATTAAAGAAAGATAGAGACATTTATCAACCTCCGTCTGACATGCCAAAGAGCTCTTGATTAAATTACACTGAAATATTTGATAATCTATTGTTGTGCAGGTCTAATTATCTGGGATGCACTGTTGACCTAGTTTGTAATTTAATTCAAACTTGCAACACGTTGTTGTGTTTATTAATTCATGAAGAACTGCCTGCTGCTAATGATTTGGTGCCTTGGAAATTAATTCCTCATTTCTCACTCCATGTCTCTCAAGGCCTCTGACAGAGCCTCTCTTTCATGTAGTACATGCACGGTGCCGATCAGATCAAACTATCCTTAAAGGGATAGTTTGGGTCTTTTGAAGTGTGGTTGTATGAGGTTCTTGTCCATAGTGACTGTATTACTACAGTAGATGGAGTTTGGAGAAACAGACCGGAGTACCAGCACAGGAGCAACGTACTGCTGTGGACGTATTGTAGGCACATAAAAGAGAGGCCCATCTAAAAAAATCTCCTTTGGGGATTAATACATTCCATCCTATCCTTGTCTGGAAATGTTTTTTTACTACACTCTTTTCCTCCCTAAAAGCACCAGCTAAATTGCTCGTCAAATGTCACGTCTGTCTCCCTGTTAGATTTGAAGGTTTGTCTTTTATCAGTGACACAAACGAGGAAAGGTCAGGGGGTCATTAAAGGGAAAGTAGTCCACACACTGAAAATTGCAGGCTTCCAAAAATAAATATAAAGATGGACGGACGGATAGGTTTTCATCAGTCCTTTGATCTGTTCAACAAATCATGAAAGATCTCTACGTATCATGTCATGAGGTCATAAGGTTCAGCATTATAGGTGCGTTATGCAATATCTAAAACACTGAACCATTCCATTTCCTTTTCTTATTATACTGCTTATACGCCTTCACTGTCCACTGTCTTTGCCTGGGGTCAACAACACCACACAAATGCATCCTCTGTGGACAGTAGGCATTCATACTAACCTGATTAGCACACTAAATAAAAAATCCTTTGAATTTACTTGATTTGAATGTGTACATCAGTCCCACATGCCAACTGACATCATTTTGCTTTTTTCGTCAAACCAAAATATTTTATTGACATTAGTTTATTTAAAAAAAATCATGTTGATTCAACACATTATTTGTCATTTACCGTAATACCAATGTAAAAAAACTAATTTGCATTGACAGAGATTTCTGTACTAACCAGTGGCTGGCCGTGCATTTTATACCTGGGCCTTCACTGCTGTCCTGCAGCTGAAATATCACCATATAACCACATTATGGCACCACAGTTATTATTCATTTGTAAGGCTGTAACTATGTACATCTTGGTATTAAACCGTTCGGTACGAGTCATTTGAATAACGCTCAAGCATTTAGTAAATGCAAAAGCCTAAATTCAGGAAAATATAATGTTCTCAGCTGGTCTTGCTGTGTGATCCACTGTCATTCCTTGATGACAAGCCACGACCCAAAGAGATTATGATAGGATTTTACTTTCTCAACTTGAACGTTGAACGTACTGCTCTGCAATGTCGTCTCAGTCTCCTGTGTCATGGTGTGGTACATCTTACTCGGGTCAGAATGCCCATATTTGATTGGCTGAGCTGCATCACGTGATGTGATTCACTACCCATCGGCCTCTGCTGTTAAGTTTTGCGGCAGAGCTACACATGGACACTGAGCTGCACTAATGCTGACGTCATTATAGGCCAGCTCGCAGGCTCTGACACGTCAAAGTCAAAGAATACGCCCAACATGTCAAACTAAAGCTCTGATTGGTTGAAGAATATGACAATCAACAATATCGTCTCCATTTAGTTCAATCTGCACTGGATGCACTTGAGACTCTGCAGGCCTCTGGCTCTCTTCTTACCTAGAGACACAGAGGTGAGATCTGATTGGATAAAAGCTCTACTTAAAACAAGCTGTACTGTAAGCAGAGCAACTGAGGAAGACAGTAGCTGTGCAATGAGAAAATAAGATAATTGGAAAAATATTTTTATAAATTATAATACATGTAGTGTATTTAAGAAAAAATATTAAATTATAAAATAGATATAGCTTTGTGATTCTGTTTAGGCCAGCAGAGAAGGCCTTGCAGGCCCTGACGGCCCGCCACTGGTACTAACACATTGTTATATCTAGGCCTAAAACTTAACATCAAACTTATCTTCTCAAAGGACTAAAAACAGCAAGTATATTTAAAATTGAAAATACGAGATATTTTGAATTGTTCACTGAAGTAAACTAAACATGGCACGCAGTGAACAGGGCAAATTAGAGCTGGTGCTTTGACCTTGCATACACCCATTTCAGAATTCTTACATAACTATTGAATATATTCCTTTTTTGGAGGTGATCAAACGCAATTACAATAATTTCAATTTTCAATTGAAGCGATTGAAATTGACGCGAGAGAAACTAGTACATTCACCATTCTCTGTGAATAAGTGCAGTCTACTTGATTAAAACATGTTCACAAAAGGAATATAAATATATTATGTTGCATATATAACCTGCTATTTCACTTATTGTCGTGAATCGTTGTGTGTCGAGAGGCATACCTTTCCCAGCCCGATGGTGTGTGTGTGTGTGTGTCTTTGGAATATGTTTGGATTTTCCCGGTGGTCCCTGATTGGTTGACACCCACGGCAATCTGGGGCGGAAAATTCAATGCCCAAGAAATGTTGCCCGGTTGGGCCATTTTCTAAATCCTGCCTGTAAAACGTCTATGAATACAAAACAAGACCCATTTGAATCGTGTGGTAAGAAACTTTATTTCAATTGTCATCTGCATACATGAAATATGACATTTGCATTTCACACATCCTAATGGTCAGAAGCAGTGGGCTGCTGTAGAGCGCAGGGATCAACTTGGGGTTCAGTGTCTCACTAAAGGGCACCTCCTCATTGGATGGACATCAATGAGTGTTTTGTTAAAGGCCACATGACCACACACAGTCCCTACTGATCGATGCAGTTCCAGTAAAATTGTAACTTTATTAATTTCCACACCTTTCCATTTTACGGCAACAGAAAGGCCTCAGAAGAGCTACATGTGCCGCTGAACCTCCCGGGGTCCGACACAATAGAACCACATTACTGTAACAACTGGCGGGCTAGCTGTAAATACATTTAGAGACTCCATAAGTGGTGCCAGGTGCCTGTTGCTCCCCGGCTGCCTGCTGGGAGCGGTGCCAGTGAAAAACACTGTGAAGCAAATCAAACAAACACAGCTGAAATGTGAAAGTCTGTGAAATGTGAGGGTCTAATTTGTCCTGTTTACTGTGATGGATCTGAGATGAAAGCAGCAAAAAACACTGTGTCACTGTAGATCAGGGCTCATGAGTGTGGGCACATACACGCAGAAATACACACCATCATCAGCAGAGTTAGTCAACACCATCTGTGGTGTCTGTTTATTCCTCTCTTCGATAGAGTGCTCATCATTAGAAACCAGGATGACTGAAACCGTGTTGCTCAATAAAAAGCTGCACTGCAGGTAAGCTATCGTTCAAGCGTGTGCGTGTGTCGTTCCATTTGTCTGCAAGTGTGTGTGTGTGTGTGTTGGTTTCCAACATGAAACTGAGGCTGATTCCGATCCAAACCGCTGTGGTAGAAGATCGAGGTGTGGGAATGTCTGCATTCTGAGGTGCGTTGTGATCGACTCTGCATCGATGCAGTGACCGAACATAAGCAGGAGTTTGGTTTGGTTTCTGCTCAGTGTGAGTCTTCACGTTTAGTTACTGAACTGTTGCACTAGTTTCTCTCCTCCTTCCTCTGCTCTGATCTCTGTGTTTCACTGAGGGTGGAGCGAGCAGAAACTCTGTGTGCACCCAGCCGTCTACTGGCTTGTCGCTCTCGCTACCAAGAAATATTAGCTGCTCCGATTACTACTGTTGTGCTAAAAGAACCTGCATGCAGTTTGAAATGCAGCCGTGGTGTTGCTAACCCTGTTGGGAGATGCAGTGACTTAAACCAAGTAACGGCAGGTTCACACTGGACTGTTGCTTGAGCAGTTATCTTCACACCACGAGTGCATTCCTCAGCGACGATCAACAAGCAATTCTGCTCCTCTGCTGTTTTCTATGGGACGTATCTCTGTCTGCTTGTGTTAAGTACATCATTTAAAAACCACAATCACAAACAGCAGTGACACAGGGCTAATTCTAACAAATTTGGTGGATGGATTTTGAAATTTGATGATGTGGGAGGGGAACCGGGGGAATTGAAACTCCAGGAGAACAGCAGAGAGAGAGATGAGAGAAGTCAAAAGCGTGGGATGCATATTTCAACAGAATGAGATCTTTTATTTCATATAATATATCATTTATATTGTTTATAGTAGATTATCAGTGTGTATTCTTGCCAGATTTGCTCACAGCAAGTGGAGAAAATCGACCGGATGCCAAAATAGCAACCCGGCATCCTATCTATCAGTCAGACCTGATTTTATTCGTCATTTTCATACATATGAAATGTAACACACTTCCCACAGTACCAACCTCACCATGGGGTTTAGTTCTGACGTATAGATATATAATATACAGCTGTGGGTCATCAGCATAGTTATAGACATCTGTGTCATGGCTCCTGGTGACGTTTTCAAGTGACAGCATGTAAAGTTGAAAGTGAAGGACCTTGAAGTGAACCTTGAACAACACCAAAAGTCATTTTATAGCTTTTAATGGAACATTCCTTCATACTTACAAAAACATTCTCTATCTGTAAGATGAGATTTGAACCAATCAAAAATTGTACCAAAGAGACCCATCAGATTGTGAAGTCTCCCTAAAACAACAGAGTGATCTACTGTATGAGAGGCTGCCGTTGAGTCAAGTAGTACGAACATCAAATGTTCCATATCCATATTGGACCTGAGGTGACTTACAACCTTTACAATCAAATCACAAGAGGGTTATATGTCTGGAGTATCGAGTAAGAGATAAAACAATATGTGTTGCCACTCAAGGCTTCCTGACAATTTGTTCAGGTATATCCTGATGTATAAAACCACTGATGATAAAAAAGAAACAGAAATGATCAGAGATGCCAGTGGTGGGACGTCAGGGCTGGCCTAAACAGAATCACAAAGTTTTAGCTATTTTATAATTTCATTATTTCTCATAAAATTGTTGCGCATTCGAATCACTGACAGCTTATTGGCTAAACATTGTTAATATTCTAAATATAACGTTTTTATGTTCCTGATTGGCAGTTGACAAGGGAGAGACAGGATCCAAAAAAAGAGGGAAGCAGTGGCTGCCAGAAACTGTAGAAATCATGGTGCTGTAATATTTTACGTGTCCCATTAGGCTATGAATTGTGGGTAGGATTATCCAGGGGGGAGCACACAGGGAACGACCTTACTCATCCCAATGGTCCCAGTGGTGGCAGTTCTGTCTTTTATTCGGACCAAATGTGCTTCATCAGCTTCACAGAGGAGAGCAGAATAAGACAGCCGGCTCTGTGATGCGTCCGCAGGGTTACAGCCAGGCTGCATGGCGGCCATCCAAAGGGAATGTTGCCTGTAAAATCAATGGGAGATGCTTCATTGTCACAATGCTCTGGCATCCTCCTTATGTATGCCTTGCATACAGCCTTGCATCAGCGTTTTTGTTGTGTTCTCAAAGCACGAGCAATTTTCCCACATTCTCTTTGGATTCAATGCTCAATGCATTTTACATTACTGTACATTTTACAGCTAACATGAAAATCATGTTCATCATTATCAAGCTGTAAAATGTGCCATTACAGCGTCGTTGGTATTTTATTATGGTTCCTTGTACAAACGATTCAACATAAGTTCAGACTTCCACTTTATGTTTTGTAAAGTACGTAGGCCCACCCTCTGGGGATGCTTTCAGGGCTTTAGGCTCGGCCACTTAGTTCCAAATTAGAGAGCGAAATCATGTGGAAAAGATTACTATTGGGATGTAGATTATGTAGAGTGTTGACATTTGGCATCTCTGCTCTGACCTCGTCACTCCACTCATGAAGCACAAAGATCAGCACAGCAGCGAGTGATCGTGAAGATGACAACTGAGAGGAGTACGTAGACCAGGTGGATGCTGGGGTGGGGGTGGGGCTTCTAAAATGCTGAATGGCAGCAGCAGCAGCAAGTGCCGGCATGACTTCCATGTGACGGTTGTGGCAGCAGGCATGATGTCAGCAAAAGACATTGTATTTTTATTTTGAACATGTAAAAAATTTGAAGGAAACAAAACAAGAATAACCAGTGAAAAGAATTTAAAATAAATTAAACAAATAAATAAAATGAATATGTTCGAAAAGGAGAAAGCAGAAGTAAACACTTATAAGGTCCTACCATAGGCCGTATGTTAGAAGTGGTCATAGTCACTAAGTCACACATTGGTTTGTGGAACACAGTTTTGAAGCCTCGAGTTCAATAATTTGACCGTCGCCATCTTGGATTTTGCACCAGAAGTGCCAATCACTGTGTAGCCCCGCCCTAAAGCATCCCCTGCTTTATGGTCTGTTTGACTCTAAATGGACCATCATTTACTGAATGAACATCATGCTGTATTGAAGAAGACTTGAAACTAGAGATTGAGACCATAAAATCATGTTTACAATGTTTACTGAGGTAATAAATTACTTTCAATGTTTTTAATCTTCCTTTCTTTGAACAAGCTATAATAAGTGACCTGTGTTGGTGTTCAGAGTCATCACTACACTCATGATGTAATGTTCAGGTGAGAAGAATATTACAGATCATAGCGACTGGTGACTCAAATCATTGATTGAGTTATTTCTCTTATTTTGCACCATTTAATGTGAGGGTTCAGTGCTGCTGGAGACATGTGCTCTTGTTCTTATTCTTAAATTTAAATTCTGTAAAATCTTTGAATACGGAAAGCACTTTTAAAAACGGACCTATTTTTTAGTATGCATGCACATACTAAAAATACTGTATATCTACAACGACAAGGTCTATTTGAATAATTTTGTTGTTATAATAAAGGGAACACTTGTGAGATTTGTTTAGATGTGTAAATATCAGTATATATGTTACTGGTTAAGAGTAAACGAAGATGGCACACAGCACAAATGAAAAATCTTCAGATTTGCCTAAAAAAATAATGCAGCTGCAAGTCTAAAACCTCTCGGAAATCATAGCACAATATGTGAACAGTTGCTCTGCAAAGTTTGATAAAGTGAAACAGAACAAAATTAGAGAGGTTTTAGTACAGAGAGTTCAGGCGAGGTCTCCAAAATGGTAATTTTGGCACCATGTGTGCTGTTTGAATTGTCTCATCTACCAAACTATATATTTCACTTGCATATCACTAATGGTGTTCAATACATCCAAATGCAGCAGTTTTAGCTTTATTTTGAAAGCCAGAAACATCTCTGAGCCCTGTCTGTGGGTACCTCTCAAGTCTCTTAAGTGTTGTTTCCTCGCTCCTCGCTTGAACCGGAAGTTGTTTCTGCACCGCCATATTGACGGCCGGCCCAAAGCTCTAATGTAGCTCGGAGGATGGAGGGTGGAGGAGGGACCTCGGAGGAGCCATGAGCAAGGAACCACGAGAACAGACTTCCAGGAAGTCTTTTAATGGCCGACACGCCCCCTCATTGTTCATCAGTTATGTGATTGGACACTGCAGCCGATCGGACTGACTGACTGGAGTTTCATACCAGAGTGAAGACGGATCACAGAATAAACTCTAGTTAATTTGATTAGGTTTCGACACGTCAGAGCCAATAGAATTGAGCTATACCAACGTGGAAAAGATTGACAGCACTGTTAGCCGGTCACCATCAACAACGTGCCATGAACTGTGAGGCGTACAATCTGATATGCTGAAAGTGAAATCCCACCCCTGGTCCCCCTGAAGCCACGGAAATTGACAGAATGATTTGAGTGACACACAGGATATCTGTTGAACATATATTATGGTGAAAATGCGGGGTATTATTGCAAAAGTAAGGTGCATTTTCTGATCATAATCGATAAAGCGATTTGTGTTGCTGGTGTTTGGTGGCTCATATCTCGGTGTTTGCGGAATATGACTTATATGTGCGGAATCCGTAGGTTGTCTGCTTTCTTTTGAGCTATCATGTGTGTGTACTGCATGAAATAGCACAGCGGTAGAGCCAGAAATGTGGCGAGTGGTTTGCCTAGGGGGCGCTAGATGGATTGTGATAGTGTTAGAGCAGCGGTTCCCAAACTTTTTAGGCCGCGCACCCCCTTCTACATCCCGACCGGGTTCGCGCACCTCCCCCCCCCTTAATAAAAAAAAAAAAAAAAGAAGCAACAGAGCCTTTTAAGCCTTCATAGCCGCATAAGAATCTGACCAATGAGAGAGCAGTTTGCTCGCGCGTGGCATTTGTTTACAAGATTTTGTCCGCTGTTAAATGTTGCAGTGTGAACACAAACCGAACAAAGGAGCAACTGCAACAAAGCAAACGAACTGAAGGTGTGAAAACGCCCTGAAACACTGCAACAAAGTTTCAATAACTTTCAGTGACACAAGGCGTCACTTTTAAAGAGCAATACGGATGCGAGCACACACGCACAGGCTCAGAGGCAGATTATCACATTTCATTTACAATTAATGACCGACTAATGAAGCCAGGATGTCTTCGGACAAAGCATCGATGCGGCGAGACACAGTGTTGTTGGACACCGGGATCATGTCCAACTTTTTTGCTTCTTTCTCCCCAATCATACAGTCCACCATCTCTCTGGCAGCTGGCAAGCTCACGTCTTCGGCGATTGTGTGCGGTAGCCCCTTTCTCGCTATTCTGTAACCAGATATGAAGCCCGTAGTGCGTCATTTATAGACCCAACACATGAATGAGACTCTGATGCTGACTCTCGTTTCCTCTTTTTTCACCTTGACTCCGCGATGGGCCGATGTGCTCCCGATTTGTCTGTGCTATCCCTTCCTCCTTTTCGGTCTCCTCTGTCTCATCTTCCTCTGACTCTGGCTCGATTTCTTCTCCCGGTCTCTCCTCAACGCACCTCTCCGTTCCCCTCGCCTCCGATGCCTCTCTCTCTCTCTGTCCCTCTCCTCTTTTACGACTGATAGCTTCAGATGTCCCACCTGACAGTTTTTAAATTAAAATTACATTTTTTTTTTATATTTAATATTATTACACCATCAGACCGCCATTACACTTTTCCTCTCGCGCACCCCCTAGAGGCAGCTCGCGCACCCCCAGGGGTGTGCGCACCCCACTTTGGGAATCCCTGTGTTAGAGTGTACAAACGGCTTACATATCCTTGTAGCTCAGGTTCTGCAGTTTCATTTGGTGTGCGACGTCATTATATTCGTTCATGATGAGTGCATTTGTTTCGATGGTATATGGTAAACTGTATCGACAGCCCCCCCCGGGGGGTTCGGGCTTAAGCTTAAAAAGTGCTGTATGAATAAAATGAGTATTAGTACTACACTAGTTGGCTACTCATCTCTACTTTCTTCTGTTAAACGAAAAATTAAGCAACACAAACCATAACACTCCACTAACCTGAGATTGAGTCCCAGTACGGGTCCTTCAGGGCCGCTACGACAAGCTAACTGTTGCGTTGGCTAACACATATCTAGCTACTGCTCGATGAAAAGAGAAACGTAAATCTTAAGCTGGTTAAGCAGCTGTTGTTTATTGTTGTATAAATGAGTATCCATACTTCAGACACGTCTCTACTCAAGGATTACACAGGAGGTGTAATGTGATTACCTTTGTCAGAGGCTGGAACACATCACTGTCTACACTCCCAGCTCTCGCCTGTTTGTGTGGGCACTCGTCTGTTTTTTGTGCCTTACATAAGCAGGCTGCACCAGCAATCATTTTGTGCTTTTAACATTTGGACAGCCTACGTTTAAAGTGCTGTTTAACCTTTCAAACGCTGCCAAGGCTCCAGGCAACATTTGAATAATACTTTCTCCGCCAACATTTAGGGAGAGGCTTGCAGGCAGTCAACGATATACAGCTTACTACATCAAAAAAATAGCAGTGTCTATATTTAGGGTTCAAGGATTATTTTTAAAACAAATGTTTATTATTCCTTTTTATCATCTGGGCTCTTGAAAAACATGCCAGTTACAATCCTTTACTCTCTCCCCTTTGTTTCCCTCCATATTAAAAACTCATAAGACATATTTAAACAGTAAAAGAGGTGTTTAAGGAGGCGGCTGGAGATAAACTTTAGGGCCTTGTGTATTTTCAATCTCAGCCGTTCCCCCGGGCCCTTCCTTTATCGCCTTTAAGAGAATACAAATCACTTCAATTATTCAAACCTCCAGACAATTCAGAGGGAATGAAAACGAATACACGAGGCAGAAGAGCGGATAAATAAACGTATGTGTAAACAAACTGCACGCATTAATTACACATTTCAAAAAAACAGCGAGGAGGAGGATGCTCGTCAAGAATAAAGCACAACTTGTGTGCTTTACTGGGCCTGGTGTTGTTTCTATGCCTCAGCTACCATGGAGTAATAAGCCCACACAGGTAAACAAAGCAGCTCCCTTGGTATGTTGGAGTGAAACATCCTCCTTGTTTTCCTGCCTTTTGTCATCCTTCACTTGATCTGAGATGCTTTAGTCATATTGTACACAGGGACGGCTGCGGCTTTCGTGGGAGGATGATGTTTAAGAGATGGAGCGGCGTGCGGAACGGAGCGCCGAGGAAATAATGACCTACTTTCTGGAACTGTGGTCCCTCCACACAATGGTGACGAGGTGTTCAAAAATCATTGACCAGCCGGAACAAGAGACTTCTTTGAAAAATCCTAACAATGAGCACTGCTCAGCTTTTCGCTCCTCACATGCGGTGAATAGTGTCACACACTGAAATACACAGAGAGCTGACAGTGATACTGTGTGTTGGCCACATTGATCAGCTCCACAACGTCCTCTTACATATTCTCGAAATGGTGTGTGAAACACACTGGGTCTGTGTGAGTGTGTGTGTGTTTTAACCTCTGAGAAAGGGAGTGTGCATTTATTCAAATTAAGGCTGCGGCTCATGATTTATTTTTACCTAATCATTTTCTTGTTTATATTATGGCTTGAATTACAAATTCTCAATACAAATTAAAACATGTCCATCACAATTTCCAGACCGTGACTAGACATAAACACGTTTTTATTGGAATGTTTATTCAAGTCTTGTTTCTTCCCAATAAACAAATGTTTTGAGAAGTTAGAGCCAATCATGTTTTGGAATTTTTGCTTTGAACAAGATTCCATACTACATGCTAATCATACCCATTACTATATATACTAACCTTTATAGTCCGCCGTGTTTAAAGATACTATAAAATAATTCCACATACTTTACTTTTTTTTGTCTAAAACTTCAACAGAAAAATGTCAAACACCAATCTGTCTGGATTGCCACTCTATGAACACACTATGGAGTCAAAACCTGCTTAGAATGAGCGTGCAGTATTGGTGGATGGATACCAGGAGGGATTTGTGGATGGATACCAGTAGGGGTTGGTGGATGGATACCAGGAGGGATTGGTGGATGGATACCAGTAGGGATTGGTGAAAGAGCCCGCTCCTTGCTGAATGCCTCTCCCAAATCCAAATATTCCCGGGGCACGGCGGAGAGGCAAGGACCGGTGTCAGGTCTGCTGGGGGGAGGAGCTTGCCGGGGGACCGCAGATCTGAGGCAGCGAGAGTGACAGGTGGAGCTCCAGCCGGTGATCTTACCCCCAGCCCAATCGATTTGTGGATTATGATCCTTAAGACAGGGAAGTCCCAGGACCAGGGGTGTCTGAGGGGTAGGAAACACGTAGAACCGGGTCTTCTGGCTGTGATTACCGGACACGAGCAGGGAAATTGGCTGAGTCTGGTGTGTTATCTCTGCCAGTGAACTGCCATCCAGTGCGCTCACTAGCTGAGCGCACTCCAACGCTTCCACGGGAATCCCATTACTCCTAATAAACACCAGTGTCCAAAAAGTTCTCTTCAGCCCCTGAATCAATGAGTGCCGACAGGTGCACAGGCCCAGAAGATAAACTCAGGGTGACAGGAAACAGTGCACGAGGCTTAGAAGGGGGAATTCTCTCTGAATCGCTCACCAGCATCCCCACTCTTACTGGCTCTCTCTCTCTTGGTCGAACAGAGCAGACGGCCCAGCGGTGTCCCGACTCACCACAGTACAGACAGCTTCCTGAGAGGATGCGTCGCTCTCTCTCCTCCAGAGAGAGATTAGTCCCCCCGAGCTTCATCGGCTCCTCCGGCTCGAAAGGGGGAGGGGCCGAGGTAGGAGAACGGGGGCGCGCAGAGCTGTACCGTCCGGACGGGCTCGGGAAATGAAGGCTGGGGCGGAAAGCCAACTAACGCACCGGATTGGACGGCCGGAAGTTCCTCTCCCGGCGGCGTTCCCGGATACGGTTATCCATATTGATGGACAGAGTGTAGAGCTCCTCTAATGACTCTGGCTCCTCCCGGACTGCGAGCTCATCCTTCAACAGATCCGAAAGGCTGTGGCGATATATCCCCTTAAGCGCCTCCTTGGCCCAACCGGACTCCGTGGCCAGAATCTGGAAGTGCACTGTGTACTCCGCTGCGCTGGTGGAACCCTGACGAAGACTGAGCAGGCGCTGAACAACGTCCCTGGTGTAAACTGGGTGGTCGAATACCCGCCTGAATTCCTCCGAGAAGAGCTCGTAGGGTTTGGGCTGCGCCTGTTGAGCCAAGCCTCCGCCCAGACCAGCGCCTTGCCGTGCAGCAACCCCACCGTAAAGGCCACCTTCGCATTGTCCGAAGCAAAGGTGCGGGGTTGCTGGTTAAAAACAAATCCACACTGGAGCATGAACCCTCTACACTCCCCGGACGCTCCATTATAGGGCACCGGTGAGGGAACAAAGGACTCACAGGTGCTGGATGCGTCCTCAGGGGCCGGCTCCGAGGGAGGAGAATGGCGTAGCGTGAAGTCCTGCAGCAGGCCTGCTATCTCCGCTACCTGGGCCCCGATAGATCGCTGCGAGTCCGCTAGGTCCCGCAGAACCTGATGGTGTTGCCCGAGGAGCGCGCCCTGGTTGGCCATCGCCCTCTGCAGCTGATCCGCAGAAAGAAAATCTGCTGCGGCGGCTGGGTCCGACATGGTCAGTCCGTTCTGTTATGTGGTAGTGTAGTTAGTGGACCCAAACGCACGCACACAGCAGGGTTACCCAAGCCAAGACTTTATTTTAACGGTGCAGGAGGAGTCACAGAATGAGCCAACAAAAAACAAAGACTAACTGTCCAGCAAACTAAAGTCACTCCTATAATCTCCACCGGAGTCGGGAGGGAAGCTCAACCGAGGCCGGGACAGGTAGCCTTCGGAGTCGGGAGGGAAACTCGACCGCACTCAAACTGAAGACACAGAAAACAAAATAGGTAATGATCTTCACTGAATTGGTGTTCAGACTTACGTGACCAGACTGGTAACCGGACGGACTGACAACGCGCCGGAGGACAGCTGGGGTATTTAAGTCCGTCACTGGTGATCACCGGAATTCCCCACATCTGAGCCTGGGGAGAGGGGCGTGGTTGGAGATGGAACTCGGGGGTGGAAACTATAGGCTGACACAAAAACAAAACATAAGCACATGGCCTTCAAACAACAACACTGACAAGGATGTCATCAAGGTAACACAACAGGCTCAAGAAGTTTTGATCACCGAAGATGGCCATCATCATCCTCATGAACGTGGCTGGGCTGTTGCATAGTCCCTGCGGAAGCCTGTTGTACTCGTACAGTCCAAAAGGAGATGTGAATGCGGTGAACATCTTATCCTCCTCATACAATGTGGAAGTCCACATTGTAGTAGCCAGAGGTCAAGTCCATGGTTGAGAAGGAAGCGTTCCCCCCAAGCGCAGCCAAAGCATCTGCCTGGTGTGGCAAGGGATGCGCATCCTTCACAGTGCATGCGTTCAGCCAGCGAAAGTCTGTGCAAAGCCGCAGATCTCCGTTCTTTTTCCAAACAAGAACAAGCGGTGACGCGTACTCACTTGCAGACTTCCTCGTGATCTCTTGTTCCTCCATTTCATTCAAAGCCATTCTCAATTTCTCATAGTGTGAAGGAGACAGACGACGATAAGGCAGTCTGAAGGGTTTGCTGTCACTCAGTCGAATCCGATGGACAAAGTCTTTGGCCTTTCCACAGTCCAAGCTGTGGCGGGAAAAGATGGACTCATACTTGGCCAACAGATCAACCAGTTTCACCTTCCAGAATGGGGACAGGTCACTTGAGTCAACGTCAATGTCCTGCAGTCCTAAGTCGTGGAGCACAGAGCTGCCAGGTCTGTGTTTGGAATGCACCGAGTCAACAGTCAGACTCTTCTCACTGCCGGTGTCAGCTTGGTCAACAGTCTTAGTCACATTGCATTTCACGTTGTCAGTTTGGTCTTTTTCATACAGGTAGTCAGTGTCAAAGTCCTCAAGCGCCACACAGGGGAACACGTCAGCAATCTTGCAGTTGCGTCTCAAAGTCACTGGCTTATTGGAAGGGTTAATGACTCTCACTGGAATCCATCCATCTCCCCACAATGGCGTCACAATGCATCCCACCATAACTGTCTTTGGCACTGT
This sequence comes from Melanostigma gelatinosum, assembly GCF_949748355.1. Classification (NCBI taxonomy): domain Eukaryota; kingdom Metazoa; phylum Chordata; class Actinopteri; order Perciformes; family Zoarcidae; genus Melanostigma; species Melanostigma gelatinosum. The sequence goes on from NC_136638.1 coordinate 3,429,045, forward strand.
ACGTGAATCACTTGGCTCCACAATGACTGTGCTGCCAGCCGAGAGGCACTTATGGTGAGGCAGACGACCCCACACCAAATGTTCTTTCAAGGGCTCCAGGGTCACAGCATGTTTAAGTTTAACTGTGCCCACCTTGTCAGGAATCTCATCGCCCCTCCATTTCTCCACAGTGGCCAACATCTGCATCAGGGCCTCCTCATCACTTGACGCTTGACCTGAAAGTGAAACTTTCTCCCAAAAATCTCCAGAAGTCTTCAGCGCCCGAATGAGATGTTTTATGACGTTGCTTCCAAGAATCAAGTCATCGCTTTGACCATCCACAATAAGTGTGGGAACCGAGATGAGACAGTCAAACACCTTCATCTGAAGCCCACACACTCCGACGGGGGACGTCCTCAACCCTCCACATCCAATCAGAACAACCGATGTGGGAGAGATAGAATCAGGAGAAACAATGTTGGCCTTTTCCAGTAAAGGAAGCACACGTGAACTCAGAGAACAGGCCATCGAGCCGCTGTCTAGCATGGCACGCAGCTCCTGAGCATCTTGGATGGTCACACCAGTGTAGAAAAGGTGATGTGTTGCAGCCAGTCTCTGTGTGTTTTGAAATACCACTGTGGATTTGCAATCTGTTGAGGCACAGAACTGAGAGTAAACAGATTCACGGTCAACATCATCAATTGGGGACTTTTTGTCTGGCCCTCCACAAGTCCCCTCCTTGCATGGGCCAGCTAGTTTTCCTGCTGTGTAGGGGCGCCAGATCGAACAGCAGGTGAGTCAGGACCAGGGGTAACAGAACAAGTCACTGCCGTTCAGTCCGACAGTGGGACACAGTGTCATGGTCGTTGCTGCCACAAATGACACACGGACCCCTAAACCTGGTGTGATTGTCATTTCTGGGTCTCGGCGGCCTGGAACGCTGAGAGGACTCTTGCTTTAACAAGCGCTCCAGGAGAGTGATAACATGCTCAAGAGACTGACCATCACTTGGAAAGGGCCTACCAGCTGCAGTTGGTTGAGGAGCAGGACGGCTCTCTGCTGTTTGGACATGGCTGTGCAGAACATCCGCTGCCTGGGCGGATTGAAAGCCACTGACTGGGCGTGTTGACTGACGCTTCTGGAGACGCTTCTTACGGTGATGTTCATCCAGCCGGACTTGAACATCAGTGGTTGTCCAGTCCTCAAGCGGCTTGCAGCTGAAGACTAGCAACAGTTCAGGATCAGGACAGTGAGTGATGAACATGACCGTTACTTCACGGGAGGGGTTGTCAAGTGTCTTGTCTTCTCAGTCCCTCAACAGCAGTGTCAATGGCTATGTTAAGCCGAATCCAGTAGTCGACAGCAGTCTCAGTGGGGAATGGCTTGGTGTCATAAAAGTCAGCTAGGGGCATAAAAGAAGTCACACTATCACTGAAGTGTTGTTTAAGTATGTCAAAAATGGGTCGAGGGTCTGACTGTAAGTTTAAAGATGGTTTGCTACGTAGCCCAACTTTCACAACATCACTCGCCCTCCCTCGCAGCTTGTTCAATACTTCCTCTGTCTGTTCAGATACCTCAATGCCCCTCCTAACCAGATACACTTTGACGGATTCCTCCCACTCAGAAATGAAATTTTGTCAGTACCGTCCCCCCTGAAAGGATGTGGTTCATAACTGGCTGCTCACTGTTAGGTTAACCTTGGAGAGATCAGCAATGGTGGAACGAGCCACACTGACATCATTTGCTGAAATTTACTTTAGACATGAGACAATATTCTCTCCAATGCTGGTCCCTATCTGCTTCACTAAGTCACTGAGAACATCCACTAGGACATGCTCCACATCTTGACCCACAGACGGTGCAGACTGCTCACTCGATCCGACATCAGCAGCCACATATGTGTCATCACATGTACTCTGAATCACCATCGGATGATGAGGGGTAGATGTTACAGGCTTTCTCTCCCTAAGCCCACCCATGGTCGGTAATGGTGAGTCAAACCACAAACCCCGACCCCTACCAATACCAAACAAATCAGGCCTGTCCATTGGTAGTGAAAAGTATAAACCTCAAAATCAAAGAATGTGTAAATTGAGAAAGAGGAGAAAAAAAATATACACTCTTGGCTCACAAACACAAATAAATATCTCTTTAAGATTTTAAAACTTCCAGGAAAAATGTCCAGGAAAAAAAAAACGAGTGGAAAAATAAAATAAATTCACACTCACTAGCAGCAAGCAAAAGCCGCATCCATTTTACACCTCGTTTTGGAAAAAAAAAGTATTACATTTTTTTTTTTTCAGTCCAACTCAAGCCAAAATGGCGACTCACGGCACAGTGGACAAAATGCCGATTGAACGGCGCATCGGCGTTGCTCTCCCACGATGAGTCGGCAGAAATCCCTCGGTGAAGAAGAAGGGTCACGGCACCATTGTAGCAGTTGCGTTCTCTCCGTTGCGTTGTGTTTAATTCAGGACACGATATATTTTGATGGTTCCAACCAGATGTTTATTCATCAGACAGAATATAGCTGGTAAAAGACAGAACAGCTTCAGTGACTCTCATAGACAACGTTGTGGTCACAAGCTCCGGAACACTGTTAAATCAAAAGGGACAAATACTTAAGCTAACTGTGGTTAGCATGTTACTCATGCTAAATGCTAAATGCTAAATCAGTTAAAACCATTTGCTCTAGAAATTATAAATTAAATCAATTATACGAACAAAAAGGGACTTCTAGACATCTATATATCTCTCTCTCTATATATATATATATATATATATATATATGTACATCAGACATCGAATGAGATGTTTCACAACGGAGCTTGTCACAGGTCAACCTACCATGAAAACAGCTTGCTTCAGACTAGGTCATGAAAGCTGGGCGCACCACTAGAGTCTGCAAGCAGCCAGCAGAGGGCGCTGTTACACACAACCCACTTGTCTCCATGGGGAACTAATGATACGTTGTAAATGATATTTAAACAAGGAAATAATATGAAAATGATAAGGATTAGCAATAACTTAAATAATATAGTAATACTAGCAACCAATGGCCAGTGATGGCAAGTGGAATCATTAACTCTGTTACATTAGTAATGATCATTTTAAAAGGTATTTTTATGCTTTATATAGTCCAATAATGTATAGATTTACAATCAGTTTCTTCACTTAAGTCCAGTCCCGGCCCACGTCTATGGTGCGCATGGTCAAAAGTAGTGCACAGCAGTGAGATGGCCAACACGAAGCGTCGTATACTAACACCCCAACCTGTTCTGATAAAAAATAATTGGATATTATAAATCATAATTAAGCTTTTGGTTCTTTCCTGAGGAGAATCATCTTAAAACTAAATAAATTATTATTGTTAAATATGTTTTTTTAAAATGATCAATTTTGGCTATATCATCGAGCCCTACATTGAGTTGTTTGAGTGTGTTTGATTGAGTCTGGCTTGGAGACGCACCAGCACTGTGGCCACACCCACAGGAGGGTCTGTTCATTCAGTGACACACACCTGATGTACCTGAGCTTGAAACGTTCTATGCTTCACATCAAGTCAAAGTGAGCCTCCTGTGAGCGACGAAAGACTTTATCGCATCAGTGTCGATGTGGGAAAAGATCAGACGGGAAGAGAGAGCACGGCTGACATTTGAGTTTGACTGCAGATGGAAGCGTGACCTGAAGGTGGTGGAGGTGCTCGGTGAGGGCGGCGGGGGTTTTCACTCCATTGTTTCACCGTGTAGAATAAATGTCACGGCGGTGAGCGTACACGAAGAAAGCAACAGGAACAAAAGCCCACCGGCATCCTTCGCTGGTTATAAACCCGCTGTGACACAGGCCCTGCATATCAGCCTATTTATAACTGAATTCTCCCAATATGCCTTTGAGAGCAAAGAGAGAGGCCATCATATATTTCACAGGCTCATAAATGTCCGCCGTTATGAGCCTCTATTGACGAAACATCGACTGCAGGTGCAGAACAGCAGTGTGCTCGTGTGCTCTTTCTCTGTTTTTCCTGAGCAAATATGCCTTTGAGCTCAGAAGACATTGAGGCTCGACAGTATGACCGCGCTGTCTCGGTTCACCAAACACGGCGCTTTGCCGGTGATTTGCGGCTTTTTAGACAGGACCTTGATTTACGCTGCCACAACACAGGGCTCCGTGTACCTGCTGCATAATTCCGTCCACGCTGAATGAGAGGCTGATTAGCAATACATGGGAACCCACTGCAAAATGGCCCCGCCATTGTTGATTCTGCTGACGAGGTAAGCTCGCTGCATGGCCAGTCGGTCCGGCTGCAGACATGAGGGAGGCGAGAGAGAGAAGAGCGATGGTGAGACTAGAGGTGGAGAGGGCTTCGTAAATGGAAAAATGAGCAGCCATTAAAAAAATAAAAAAGTTAAATGAAAAGAAGAAGGAAGGGTGGAGATCAGGTGACAAGAAATGAGATTGCAGATGATTGAGAGGAAAATAGATTTGAATAAACCAAAAGACAATCCTGTTGATTAATTTAGCATTGGGGTGTTTCTCATGGCCTTCAGGTACCACCACTGTGAGACAGTTCAATACGTCCGAGGAAGCCCAGTTTGAGAAAGAGATCCATGAAGGCTTATCAGACACCTAACATGTCCAATGACAGTGACACAAACAACATGATGACCCAGTCCGTGTAACAAAGACATCTACCAGCAAAGTCTATTTGCGGAGAGTGTGTTTGCCAGATGGCTGATTTTACACTGCAACTTGTTCTCCAGGTTTCTGTGAGTACTACTGCGAACGTGAAGTTGTAGAAAGCATGAAATAAAAAAACAATGTGTGAATCTGGGTGAATATCTGGCATAAACTAAGAGTCACCCCTTTTTAATTCAGTCTTTCATTTTGAGCATGTCTTCCTCTTAGCACTCTCCTTCCCTCTCTCTGTCTCTCGCTGAAGACCCTTTCAGAACACAACCTGGGCACCTACTGCACTCTCAACCCACTTGTGCCGCGCCACAGTGACTTCACTGCGTCGAGCAAAGAGCGAGACGTTGGCCGCTGCGTGCTGTGATGTTTATCAGACATAGTGGCAGCCCTCTTCCACCACGAAACGCTGTCTGTGTGGAAACAGGGCTTCTCACTGTACAGTGTCAGAAACAGGTTGTGATAACGACAAGGTAGTGAATCTTTCCCTCTGCAAGTGAACTCAACACTGTACCTGCTCTGCTTGCATGCGAATACCCATTTGACAGGCCTGTGTTGTCGCAAAGCTCCTCTCCTGTGGCAAAGTCAGACTTAGAGCCAAAGCTTTATCGCCATGTTCAGACGTATTACACAGTAAAACTGGATTTGCAGTGTCTATGACAAATCAGCGTCTATGTGACAAACTTTTAAGGGAGGGAAGTGGAAGAGAAATCTGATTCTCTCTTCAAAAAAAAATAAAAAAGCAGAAAAATATAAGGCTATTAGCCAGCACATATTTTCCCATAAGCCTCTTAGGGTGCAGAAAGACACACCTAGGATGCCAGGCCGCTCCCTCCGAAGCTAATCCCGAGCCATAACATAATCTCGTGTTAGGTGATCAAACGGACTAGAGAAGAACCTGTGAGGAGGAATTGTAAGAGCCACAAATCCGCAGGAACAAATCTCATTATAGCGAGAAACCTCTGACTTTCCCCCAGCATCAACCATATTTACTGCTTCAGGCTTCCTGTTAAAATAAGTCCTTAAATTGTCACAGTTTCAGCCAAACGGGAAGATATAACAACTCGTAAACGGGAGCTGTTACGTGGGTTTGCTGCTGCCGCCCCTGCTGTCACCAACAGAAGTCTGTGCTTTAGTTTGGTTCTTAGAGGCTAAAACACATCCCACTGAGGCTGACCGCACACAGAAAATTTGTATTTGATTTGCACCCCGTGAATAAGCTTGCATTGTTGTACTTTTCTCACCTGTTTCTGAACTTTCAAAGCAAAATAAATGATTGTACACCAAAACAAGGATCAGCTGTGTGGAATCAATTGGGTGTGTTGGCACACCAAGAGAGGGTGTAATTGATTGGTACACAAAATGGAGACAAATCAACAGCAGCTTAAGAAGCAATATACAATGAATTTTAACCAAAAGTAATCGGAGTCGTTAATACAAACACTTTCTGCGGTGGGTTTGTGCCCCTGACATCAGCGGTTAACTGTTACCACTAAGACCATTCTTTGACCCGTCAGTCTATAGGTTCATTCACGGCCCACATGTTCAACTACATATTTTAACTTCATATTTTATGCGTATAGGCATCGCACTTTAAGAGCTGTTGCTATTGGGTTTATCCCCATTGACACCTTTTGTGCTCTGCACGGCCCCCCCTTACAGCCGCACTTATACGATATATAACATCGGTGGCTGTTATATAGCTGCGACTATTATTCTCTTTCCAATTTAGACCAGCTGGTGAAGGTGGAGCCAGAGGGAACCACCGCTGAGTGTGCTACACTCTTAGAATCAGGAGTTATAGTACGTAACTAATGTTCTAAAGCATTTAGTATTTTGCCCTTTGAGAGCTGATGTCGTCTGTGCCCAGATGTCACACCAAAGTCCACAAGCACGCTGTTAGAGCCAAATATGTTGTTGTAAATACAACCGTATTCCTCTGTGTATGCATTGGGTGGCACTGTTCTGATGTCCTGGGCTCAGGTATATAAGTCCTGTAATCAGCGTTGTTGTCAGGTGTTTGACCCCAGAAGGACAAAGGGTTTTGACCACTTTACGATAACAGTTTCATGTGTTTATGCAAATGGTGCATTTAATGTCGTTGGAAAGAACTGGACTGGTTTTACGTTGTTCCACGCTGAAGGAAATAAACAAACTCCTTCAACAAACTTGTGTGTGATGATGTACCCGATGTAACGCACATCAACGTACAACGAGCGCGTCAACCAGGTCACTCCAGAGGGAAGGACACAGCACAAGACTGGGCTTCTTTAACACACACAACATACACCAGCTCACCAACCGTATATGCTACTCATAATAAAGCAGAGGCCACGGTTAACACCATGTCAGCTCTGTGTGGAGAAGAAATATTTGACACTCTCTACACACAGCACTGCTGCTGCACAGGAGTGAGACAAAGATTATGTATCACAATGGTTCCCATGCAGCCCACAAATTCCTGATGATCAGATTAGAAGCACACCGCTGGACACGCACGTAAAAAGATCCCGATTGGGAAACACTTTCTGCCGTCGAGCACATTTAACACTAAATGACTCAGGAAGGCTTGGATATATATCTTGCAGGAACGAATGGCAGGGCACGAAGAAGTTCAGGATGCCGCTGTGCAGATGTCTGCCACTGTCAGGATGAAACGATCTAGAAGTGCACCGGCCACCCTGCGGTGGCTGCATTCCCGCTGCACTGTAAGCTTGTGTGATGGCGTCACACAACCAGTGAGACAAACGCTGTTTGGACAAAGCGACGCTTTGAGTGACCTGAAGAGCAAGTTTGCACAACTGTTCTATATCTCAAATGAGGCCCTAAGCGGGGCCAGTGCAGGGCACGAGGGTGCAAATAAAGTCATCACCACAGCCTATGCGCGCTGGGAAACCCCAATAGTGATATCACTTAGAGGGTGAAGCAGATAGTACGATATGGAATGACTGGACACATTGAAAAAAAATAAAGAAATACTGTTTTTTAATCCTAAATTGTTGGCATTTAGCCATTCAAATTTGACGAAAGACATTTAAAGCTTCATTCAAAAAGCTCAACAGAAGCTTCCAAGTGTAAAAACAAAATGACATTTGATATCGTGACACTTTGTTTGTTTCCTATTGACAGAGCCAGGGCTGTGTATGAACACCGCCTTTTTATTGTCAGCGTACACACAGAAGCTAGTGAACCCTGAGGAGACTTTCGCTGAATTTGACAAAAAGGTGTTCACAGTTAGAACCGCAGCAAAGGAAAAAAATAACTTTTGTATTTAAGTTTATATTGAAGCTGTCCTGTCTTATGTCTCAGACAATATTAGGTCAGTTAATATGCTATTAATAAATGTATTTATTACGAACACATTTTTTGGCCGTTGATAATTTCCTCTGCTGGACAACTACATGTGATTCCAGCAATAAGCCGCCATATTCCGGCTAATGTAAACCGCCCTAACTGCAGCCCTACAGTGTGTGTGTGTCATCATGAGTTTTTTTCTTGGACATTAACTAGTTAGTTAGTTACTGTCATATACGGTAGTCTAATGCGCTTGCGCATATACGGGAGTTCCAGATGCATGTATAGTGAGACACACGGTGATCCATTAAATGGAGTGGAGCAAACTAAGAAGCCTCTATTGCTTTACTTTACATGGTGTCACAAGTGAAAACGAGTTATGACAAAGTTCAATCCCCCGATGAACTTTTCCTTCGATAAGCCAGGAGAATGGCCGGAGTGGAAGCAGCGTTTTGTGAGATTCAGAACCGCCACCAAGCTGGACAAAGAAGATGGCGGCGTGCAGGTTACACGAACGTGCTTGTTTCCATCTGCGCGTGCAAAGACCGGGAGAGAAAGCTGAGACTTTTATCAGGGCTTTGTACGAACTAGCAGAGCATTGCGAATTTGGCGCGAGCAGAGATGAGAATATCCGCGACCGAATCATAGTTGGAATACTCGAGAAAGACGTCTCACGGAGGTTGCAGCTGACGAAGGACCTGACGCTGGCGCTGACTATAGAGACAGTCAGGCAGTCGGAAGAGGTTGCTTCGCAAGTCAGCATGCAAGGAGAGGCAATGGGGGTGATTCAAGAAGTCACTCACGAGCGCAGCAAATACCCCAGCCACTACGGTAAGCCAAAAGGGGGAAATAAAGGGCAGTGTGGGAAATCGTGGCACAGTAAAAATGAAAATTGCCCGGCCAGAAAATCCACATGCAATACATGCAACAAAGTTGGACATTGGAGTAGAGTGTGTAGGAGCAGGAAGGCAGTGAGTGAGGTAACAGAGCAAACGGAGCAACAGCAGTCATACTTCCTTGGGGCTGTGAATAAAGCAGGCGGGTCACCAGAGCAATGGGCCGTCGATTTGCTGGTGGGCTCTACACCAGTTGACTTCAAAATCGACACAGGGGCCGATCTTAACATCATCCGCGAGGAGACCTACCACTTACTCATCCCCAAAAGACCGCTGGAGCCTGCAGATATACCACTGGACAGCCCAGGTGGCGAGCTGCAGTGCATAGGACATATACATGCATTGACCGGTCTGGGATCTGGCCTCGCCCCGACAAAGTGGAAGCTATTCGGCAGCTGTCACCACCAGCAGACGTGCAAGAGTTGAGAAGGCTACTGGGAATGGTGAATTATCTCGGAAGATACATCCCCGAACTCTCAACGGTAGGACAGTCGCTATACGAGCTCCTGAAGGACAAGAATACATGGACATGGAGCCATGCACAACAAAAAGCTTTTGAACACATCAAGGAGCTGTTGACAACTGCATCAGTACTCGCTTTCAATGACTTAAGCAAGCCCACGGCTGTGTCAGCGGACGCAAGTAGTTATGGGTTGGGGGGTGTACTCCTTCAGCTCCACGGGGAGCAGTGGAAACCTGTGGCATATTGCTCCAGACGCCTCACTGAAGCAGAAACACGCTACGCCCAAATAGAAAAGGAAGGTCTGGCTGGTGTGTGGGCATGCGAGAAGTTCGACAGATACCTCAGTGGACTGGAGCAGTTCAAGCTAATCACTGACCACAAGCCGCTAGTGCCTCTCATTAACAGCCGCAGCCTGGACAATGTACCTATACGATGTCAGCGTCTCCTCATGAGGCTCATGGGATTCAATCCAGTGACAGAGTATGCTCCAGGGAAAACTCTGGTCGTCGCGGACACCCTGTCACGCAGTCCACTGGCCAGCACGTGCGCAGACACAGACACACACAGTCAGGTGGCTAGTGTAGTAGAGGGGATCCCTGCATCTACAAGCAAGATGGATGAAATCAGAATGGCGACAACATCCGACGCCAAACTGCTGTCAGTTGTGAAGCTCATAAAGAAAGGATGGCCTGAACACTTAATCAATGTGCCCATGGACGCGAGAGAGTACGGCCAAGTGAAATCAGAGCTATCAGAACACAATGGCCTTGTCCTCAAAGGAAGCAGGATTGTCGTGCCAAAATCAATGAGAGCTGAGATCCTTCAGAAAATTCACGGAGGGCACCAGGGCCTAGTCAAATGTAGGGAGAGAGCGTACTCATCTGTGTGGTGGCCCTCTACAGAGATAAACAAGCTCGTGACATCATGTCAGGCGTGCTGTGAACTGAAAAGAACACAACAAAAGGAACCTCTCATCTCCACACCGCTTCCGGAGCGACCCTGGAAGAGAATTGCAATGGACCTTTGTGAGCACAACCACCACAACTACCTGGTAATCTCAGATTATTACTCCAGGTTTCTAGAGATACTGCAGCTGCCCTCGACAACGAGTGCACAAGTTATCCAAAGACTGAAAACAGTCTTCGCCAGGTTTGGCATTCCAGATGAGGTGGTGAGCGATAATGGACCCCCAATTTTCAAGTGCGGAGTTCAAGGAGTTTGCGAGGCAGCTCGACTTCAAGCACTGCACATCCAGCCCTCATCACCCACAGGGCAATGGGCAGGCAGAGAGAGCCGTACAGACGGCAAAGAAAATTCTCAAGCAAGAAGATCCTGTGATGGCTCTGATGAGCTATAGGTCCACTCCCTGCTCCACCACAGGCTTCAGTCCAGCTGAGCTGTGTTGTGGAATATTTCTATGAATAGTCGGGAGAAGAGTGTCAAAGTGTTATCAAATCAATGTCAAATGAAACAGAGTCTGGATGAACGATCAAAGTTGTAATAGTCAATTTATTTGCTTGCAAGCAAAGAGAACACAGTCTCACAAATACATCACCGTCATCTGCAAGAGGTGCTCTGACGACACATTCAAATGCATGGACATTTATACCCAACCAGCATGCTGTTATCTTGGTTCGCAAACAAGAATAAACAGAAGAAGGAAACCAGTCAAGGCAGATGTTTTTCTTTGAAGCATAGTGTCCTGTCTTTACGATACCCTGAAGGCACTTTATGGCCTGTTTACAAATCCCTTTGTTATCAGTTTGCCCCACAATAAACCATGGATACACCCAGCCAGGTGCATCCTTTGATGTCACTGTGACCTGGTCAAAGAGTTAAGTCACAGTATTGCAGAGACGGAATAAGCCTGTGAATCATCACACATCATAAATACCTAAAGAGGGTCATGCCCTTCAGCTGATGCTCATCAGGAAGTACCGTAATCTAGACCTCTGTGTGTCGCCGTCTTTGAAGACAGAAACAATGCACAGGATAACAATTCACAAGATAACAGATAACAAGACACCTGGATCCGAAATGTACTAGAATCATTTAGAAGACACAAGGTTTAGTGCCTGTTCTTCTAAAACTTACATTCTTTAACCCTAAAGCAGTAGACTGACATCTTTTCCCATAACAGCTGTTGATGGGGAGGAAAATCAGAACCACACTCCCCACTCTGGAGAAAAATCTCCTACCCAGATGGCCCAGCAGGACAGCTGTGAAAGAGAGGGACGGGAGGGAAACTACTTCAACCGCCGTCATGGAGACAGGCCCTTACCTGCCCTGTGACCAGGAGATGTTGTATTCTCCAAGTTGGACCATGAAAAGTCATGGTCTTTGCCAGCGGTGATCTCAAGCGAGAGCACCTCCCCGAGATCCTTCGTCATCAGGACGCAGCATGGAGCAGAGCTGCGGCGGAACCGTCGTCACCTCCAACCAGTGCCGGTTCCCCAGCCCATCCCAGCAGAGCACGAGGAGATCACAGGGACAGACACACACTCTGACGGAGCTAACATGTTAGAGACTGTTCCTGTCAGTCAGAGTGTGGCTACACCTACAACCCTCTACCCGGTCAGACTGTGACCAGATCAGGACGGGTGTGCAAGCAAGTCGACAGGCTTGACCTGTAGAAGTGCAGATTATAAGGGGGGAGAAGAGAACAGAAAAGTTGTACTGATGTGGTAATGTTGATATGTGAAAAAAAAGAAAGTTATACAGCCATTGATGTTGACAATGTTTATTTGTTGGTTAATTGGAAAGAGACCAGTGTATGTTGAAATGTCTCCATTTGAGTTAATTTGAGTTAATGTTATGTGCTGTCTGAATAGCCATTCTCAGTTAGTGTTTCTTTGATGTTATTGACATAACACTCAAAAGAGGGGGAGATGTCATATACGGTAGTCTAATGTGCTTGCGCATATACTGGAGGTTATACGGGAGTTCCAGATGCATGTATAGTGAGACACACGGTGATCCATTAAACGGAGTTGAGCAAACTAAGAAGCCTCTATTGCTTTACTTTACAGTTACTAGTTAGTGGGTTTCAGGCCAGCACAATTAACTGAATGGGAGATACATCACATCCTGCGAGCTTGTTTAAACAGCGGCCCCTAGCTGTGACAGCTAGCATTCACAGCCCACCAGGATAACATGATGGAGGCAGCACAAGCTGCACCACAAATATCAGGTGTCATCTCTGGTACGTCACGTCTGAGTTCTGAGAAGCCTGCTGGCAATATCAAAGCCCTATTTTCTATCATATGTGGTTCTGCTTGTCTTAAATCCTTTTTTGTGATCTGTGACAACTGCAAAAATTGCACTTTAACCCTTTGAAAGCTAATTTTATATTGCCTTTACTTACAAGAGTCCACAGTGCACGACTTACTTAAACAAATAGCACTTCACCCCTCGCATGCACACATTCCTGATGCATTACTTTATAATGTGAATGCCATATTTCTACTGTTTACCTCACGTTCCCGCCATGATAACTTTCCAGAGCGGTAACATCCCATCTGTGGTGTAACACACGTTTTGCGGCATCTGATGAACCTTAAAAGGCGTTAACCCATTAAACAGAGTGGACTCCCTGGATCGTACCTGAACCAACGGTCTAAATCACCACCTAGACCGCCATTCTGTTTAGTGGAAACCATGTTTTCAAATATCCACCATGGTCATCGTCTTTGACAGCTTTGAAAGCAGAACATTCTGCTGACTGCAGGAGTGTGTGTACGCTGTGTCATGACTCAGAAAAGAAGGGGTGTGATTTTTGGGACCAATCGGTTATGAGCGATAGATGATACAAGAGGTGGAAATCTTCAACCAGTTTGCTGATTTGATTCACTTCACTGTCTTCAGCTCAGTCTGTCACTAGTTCAAGCTGTTCAGTTCAGTTCAGTACCAACCTCAGCCTTTACAAGCGCTGAACTACGGTTAGTAGCTCAGCAGCCTATTATGTACAACAGGGACATCACATTATGATTGTTTCTGTGGCTTTCTCTGTCATTTTGAATGAAGAAGTAGTGTTTTGAATCACAGCACTCTCAGTCAACACTGATGCCACTGCTAAAAGCTACCGATGCGGTCGGTGGATGGTCCGTTCACATTGGAGATCTGTTTGATTAGTTGGTACATGTACTGCGGGTTGGTGAAAATATTGTTGCTCTGCTCTCCTTGTGAGAACGTCATGTACTCTGTGATACATCTAACCTTTGAGAATGGGGACTTCATCATGTCTCAGCTCTATTAGCCAATCTACTTTATATTCACAGTGAATCAAATGACTCTCCGTGATGTGAAAGCCTTACCGGTCCCATGTTAGGAGATGTCAGGAGGATCACAGGCTTTTTAGTTGTGACTTGTCACAATCTGTGGCTCACACTGGCTGAGTAAGACACCCCTGAGTGTGCCTGTTACAACTTCTGCCTCTTTTATCCCAGCTGTGCAGGAGATGAAATCCACAGGTTTTGAGAGGCAGTTGAAAGATTCGGTGGCTCCCAAAATCTGTCACGCCCCACTGCTCTCTCAGTCCCTCTGCTGCCCACACATGCTGCAGTTTAGCCTCGTCATGACAGCTCTCCTTCTCTTTGCTCTTCCAGGGCTTCTCGTGGGCGCCTCAGGCTGTGGTAACCCAGCCGAGGGTCTGACGAGGGTCAGAACTAGCGGTCCCTCTGCCCACATGAGCAGGAGTATGGTGTTAAAATCATCTCATAAGTATTCACAAACAAAATGATCTGCATCTGTGACTCTGATCATTTGTAAATGAACACAGACAGTTGTACAAATACATTTTTAATAAAACATCCCCATTTGCACTTCATACTATTCACACTCCTTATATCTATTTGCGAATCGTCTACTTAGCATTTAGCATTGTCTGAGGCCGGCGACACATCACCACAACCCGCTTGGAGGCGAGTCGGCCACACTTGGATCAGACACTTGATCCGAATCTGGAGATGGTCCATCTCGGTCTAGAACATCCCTGTGTGAAGGTCTGATAATAACTGGGAATCAGCACATGATGTCAGCACATCAATTCCTTTTGGAAGATCGAGAGACAAAGACATACCTGTACTCAAACTTGAATAATGTAGAATCCCATCTTGACCAGGGCCTGCTTGGCTTGTTTACGGACCTGTTCATTGGTTTACCTTTAGTTTGGTTTGATGATACAGACAGTTAACACAGCCTCATGTCAATGTGACAGGGGTTTGGACCAATGTCCATGTCTGGCAGATGAGTAGTTTGCATCCATCTTCATGTTTAGGATTTTTTATGTTTTTTTTATGGGAATATTCATTTCCTTTCAAGAGATTCTGGTTGCATAAAACCTTTTTTTATCTGCACTTTCAATTTGCACATAAAAAACAGGAAGCAATAGGATATTTTAACAAGCCTTATTCTCACAGAGGAGGATTGACCTTTGCCAGAGGTGTAAAAGTTGGCATATTCAAAAGGTGAGGGAGCCATACAGACTGTTCAGATACACCTGGATGTTACAGTAGCTGCCTCTTCCTCTTCAACAGTAGACTGAGCTTTCATGTCTTGCTCACTGTTAGGATGAAAACACACCCGGCCGGTGAAGTGCAGCTCGCCGCAATAATTAATAAGTTGTGTTCATGTGATTCAGGCGGAAAGAAATTCTTTGTAAAATAGGTCAACAAGTCACTGGAGTCACGCTACTCCGTTCACTGATCTTTCTGGCAGCACTCCGACGCAACTTTTAGTTTGGCTGCACTTTGCCGCAGAAACAAAAGGCAGCTTTCCAGACATTACATGGCAGCTTTCCACAGGCCGCACTTTGTTGCTTTTCCGGTGTGTTTTCTGAGTTACAGGCCTGTTGTCTACCAGAAAGATGCAACAATCTGAAAAAGACAAAGACCTGATTGAAAGGGTTTATTTAATTTATTATGAATTTTAATTTACAAGACCAAACGTTAAAGACTTACAATTTTATGAGGTTTGGTCTGACTCGGACCAACACAAAGCTGGTCAGCGATCATAGGTGCATACCCTACACTGCACATATGCACAGCAGTGTTGTGATCCAGAGAACTTGCTGAGTGAAGCATTTGTTACTGATCCTTAACTCATTCACGGTTTATATTGAAAGGAACAATTGAGATCTTGTTAATCCGGAAGAGGGTCTGGATATGCAACACTTCTTAACGACTGTACGTTCATGCTGCATCAATCTCTTTCTCCTGTGGTCCATTGAATAGATACATAGCTCCGTTGTTGACCTTGCTGTTTAAATAAATGATGACTAGAGCATGCAATGCTATACAATGGTTTGTTCAGTCTTTTGTGCAAGCTGTTTCCTTCTCAGCGTATTGTGGCTCAGTGAAAACCTTTTGTTTTGTAGAGGCAAAGAGAAGCTTAGCATGCATGCCAAACAAGCCTCTCCGGAATGTCATCACACAACGTGTGACAACAACGTGTGACGTCTGACAAATGAAAAGAGAGGTTTGAGCAGCCTATGTGGTTTTGTCTTTCCAGTATTTTGAAATCTGGCCAGGATACGCAACTGTCTAAGCGTTGAACAATCCAAACGGTTATTATGAGTATGTATCTGTATTTTGGAGCGTTTCTGAGGAACCCTTTGTGAACCGTAATGGTTCCTGCTCAATGTTGGATACACGGCGTCCCAAAAAGCCGGGCCCGTAATCCAATTAGGGACACTTGACTGGTGGAGCTAATTAGTGCTGGGGTCATTGTCTTCCATCTATGGATCAAGTCTCATGGACCAGTGAGCTAACAGCCTGAGCACTGGCCCGGACATCTGGACGCAACATGGGATCCACAGTCCCTGTCCATGGGAATGCTAATTACCTCCTTCAATCCGCCCAAGCGTCTACCCGGACCTGAGTTGTCTTTTTATCATCTTTTATGAACAGGGGGCGCTGAACCTCAGACAGTCTCTTTCTGTTGCCTTTTAAAAATCAAAGGCCTGGATTTCCACACAATAAAACTTGCAATGAGCGTGCTTGTTCTCGCTGAAGTGGCTTGGTCCTGGAGCTTTTTCGGGAGCCGTGTTCTGTGCTTGTGCTTTTCAGGGTCACGGCGTTCTGCGTGAAAAGAGCTCATCAGGGGAGCCGGGCCAACCTTTGTACCTCGCACAAAGGTAATTGGAGCCCGACAGAAAGAGGAGGCATTCAGATTTAGAGAAAGAGTGAGAGGGGATTATTTTTGACTAATTGGACTCTGTTCTTGCTTTGCATTGATCAAGTCATGGAAAAAAGCAGCAGCAGATGCTCAGCGTGTTACCAATGCACGCATGCATTAACATGTCGAGGGGCAAAGTTCAGGAGTGGAGAAAGAGAATGAGACAAAGGCAGCCCATCTTGCTCATTCTCTTCCCTCCCATCTCTCTCTGGAGTTCCAGCCGGCAACTACAATCCAGCTTTACAGAAGTGTGGTCCAGTCAAGCAGCATCAGATGATTGGAGTTCAGATACCACTTGATTAGGCCCCAGAGAATGCAGCTATGTGCTCAGTCCCAACAGGATTTCCATGGCACTTGACTGGGGACATACAGGCCTTAACCCAACATAGAGAAACATCCCACGATCCACTGCGTTTCTTTTTTCAAACATCCAGACAGCTTTAAACCCACTCACATTATCTGTACAGAGAAGCAGAGTGCATTTCTGCTGCTTAAATGAGTTGTACCCTCGCAATGGGCATGGAGCTTACACTAACCTAATCACTATATGATGGAGCCGAGTTAGGAGACACTCTAATTAATGTAAGCTTAGACACACAATGGTTGTTGTTTCCTCAAGACTTGCTCTGATAGATAACATATGCAAACATTATGCACTTACAAATCCACCTCAGTACTGTAGAAGGCTAAATCATACATCATGGAGGTAAATGTAGGCTACAGTGTATGAATCACATCCTGTCCATATTACCGCTGTGTGTCATGCGTCTTTCACAGGTGCCGAATAGACTTTATCAAAGGATACGCTGGTGTTTCCTTGGTCTTATCTCCTCCGGAAGCTTCCTCTCTCCTTGTCTCCTCGAGGTGCATTCAAGGGATTGGAAGATCCTCCATGATGGTGAACGAAGAACAATTTCAGGGTCAAGCGAGGAGAGAGGATGCAAGGAAGCAAAAGTAAGCATGTTCAAAAGCCCCCATCGTGTTTGTCCGGAGGAAACGGTAACAGTGACCTTGACTGTCAAAATCAGACAATCTGAAACCAACTATGTTCCCTGACCTTCAGGAAATACTCCAACAACTGGGAAAGACTCTTTCTTGCTGAAAGCTAGATGAGAAGAATCTTGGAGATCCCAGTGTTGAGGAAAGAGTTTAAGTCTGTCCATGAGGATGTGCAGATGGAAACACGGTATGCTCATATTCCGAACATGTCATTGATTATGGAAACAACTTATCCAACGATATCAATTAATCTACCAAAAACAGTTTCTGCAGTAGTTTAATAAAACTACATCGACTGTCTTTCTGTGGTTGACCAGATTCTCTCTTGTCCCACAGCTACACTCTTCACATAATGAGTCAAACTCTCACCTCTCTGTAATTACCTTTCCAGGTGAAACTGCTCCCAGCTGCTGAGAAGATGCATTTTAATAATAACATTCTTTGGCATACTAATTGAACAGTCTCATTATAGAGCAGATGACTTTGACCCATTTCAACTGCTGGTTGTAACAACTTACTTTACATCACTTTTACTCCATAACATGTAAAGACATGAACCTAGGGTCATGAACTAAATTGTCAGTGCAGATTTAGCGTACAGAGATAATGTTGTAAGTTATCTTGTCAGCTCTATAGACAGATCATCAGTTAGCAGCTGTAGCAACTCGTATCTGTGCCTGGGGGTCAGAGTGGTTACAGTTAGCAGCCAGCAGTGACATTTACATTTGAAGGAAAATGGAACTTAAATTATTTCGAGTGTTGTAGGTGGCAATGTCATCCAACCTACATTTACTCACATTTATTCACAGAGAAGTGTTCACAACATAACAGCTTGAGAATGTTGAAATAATTTTCCAGGACAACACGATTTTTTTGTGACATTTGACCTTTTCTCTCTTTTTCCATGTGTTTTCCATGACTGTAAAATTGGTCAACTGTTTTCCAGCAAACCCTGCTATATTGCATCACAACTCAGAATTTTTACTTTTGAGTGTGAAGAAAAACCTCACATCATAATGAGTTTAAGGCTGGAGATGATGAAGAAGCATCTTTTTCTGTGGTTTCTCACCAGGTTTATTTACTTTCACTTTTAAATGTATATGGTTACTGATTTTAGTGAAGTTGTAGTGGTTTTTGTATTGTGTATATGGCATTAACCGAATCACAAGTCCAAGAGAAAAGGGTGACATTTTGAACTCAACCTGCATCAAAGGGTTAAAATGCTCTGCTGTCTTATTTCCTGAAAGGTGCGCAGTGATTTGGATTTCGGAGTCTTCTCTCAGCATTAGCCATTATTTTCCTTTGGACAGTCGAAGATGCCAATGACTGTGAGAGACTTTAAAAAAAGGTTTTTGCCTGTTGTAAGACGTGATGTTCATGCGTTCTAAGAGTGGTTGTGAAGACGCGATATTATGATTTGCTTTAACGCTGCACTCACTGCACATTTTCAGCATGCCTTACAAAAATCATCAGAAAACAGTTTTTCAACTGCTGGCACTCAGGTTTTGGTTTGTCCTTGATGGAGAAAGCATTTGAAAAAAAATTAAATAATAATAATTAAGGTTAAAACATAGCTTTAACCAAATCTCATGTTACACTAATTCATACACATTTTTAAAGTTATCCACCACATTACTGTTAAAATAAAAAAAGACAATTCTGTTTTATTTTTGGCTTGTAAATTAGAAGAGATATTGAGATCAGCAAAAACCAAAGCCTGTCAATATTCCCAAAAAGTGTGGTATCATCTAACGAAAACCTAGTCACTTCCCCCTGTCTCATATCACTGATTCTCCTCCATCTCTTGTCTTGATCCCTCACATGTGAACCGACGAGCTCTTCATTTTTTCAGAAGCACCTCCATTCTCGCCTCTCTATTTTCTCCATCCACTTCTTTATTGTTTTCAATTTTCATCAGTTCTCTTCCATCACTCTCCGTGCTCTTTCTCCTCAGTCCAGTCTGTAAAGTAATAAACTCAATATCAAGAACCAGGTGCTGACTGCCAGAGAATATCAATGGAATCACACTTTTCTCTCTGTCACTTTCACACCTGAGCCCTGTGAATGGCTCGTATTCATACTGCTCCACACCTCTCTTTACACCCCGAAAACAGTGAAAGTTTCAGTCGGTGACAGTGGAGGAATGTCCTGCTGGGAATGTGACCCCTTAGAATACATTTGTTGTCAAATCAGAGTTGAGACTTTGAATAAAAGGTCTGTCTGTTTGCATTAACTAATGCCAGTGGCCTGCTGTTACTCAAGACCTTGTAAAGAGGGCAGTATCAGAAATGTGACAGGGCCAGTAAAATGACTTGGATGGTGAACAATGGCCTCTTGTGAAAGAAAATAAAGAAACCGTTGGGCAGGTGGAGACACAGTCAATGTCTAGCTGTTGAGCTATGTGATTGGACAAGAGCCATTCAATGAGTGCTGTTATAGAGTACAACAGGCGTTCTAATAACTGTTAATCACAAATCAATGATATGTTACATGTACTATTTTCATTGACACATTAACCTGTTACCACTTAATTAGCCTAAAACAAAGTAAATTGAAAGCTGTTCTGGAACCATTTGGAGTACATGCATGGTTTTCTCTTTTGAAAGGTAACTCTGAAGTGTTTTCCCCAACAGTCAGAATCACTGCAAGTGCTACTGGCATTAAGTAATAGAAGTTTGAACACACTGCAGTAGAAGGTTTTTATTTCCGCCTGAATATGTTTTTGCCTGCAGATGACTATAGCTGAGACTTATTAGCTGGAAACACAATGGGACCGCAGCATGAAGCCTTACCTAGTCCAAGTTCAAATTGTATAACAATACCAGAGAGAATGAATATTTTACACATGTTTTTCTAAGGGTATGTCTAGGCGCTTTCCAAAAAAGGCCACTTGGAGACCCATGGTAACCATGGCAACATACCTAGGCTGTATAAAAATGTGTATTTATAATTCAAACTAAAGCTTATTTATGTCGATATACAGTAATTTATAAGTTATTTCACCATTATTTACTTTCCTAAAATCTCCCAAATTCCCAAAAACCACACTTTGAATTTAACGCACAGACACAGGGACCTGACTGAGGTAACATCCGGGTTCTGGCTCTAAATCTAGCCCCTGAAGCTGTATATCGTTATTTTCTAAATGTCATTGGCTATACGAAAAGTCAGTCATCAGAACGATCGGTTGAAATTGGCTCAAGCTTTACATGAAAGAAGAGGGGCAGGCACTTTCCTTCAACACGGACTCTCGCTGGCTATTGTAGGCTGTGGACAGGACATGGAAGCTCCTATTGGGTCAAGTGAGGTGCCAATCTAAAGGTCAGAGTGCAGCCGCCATTTTGAGACACAGAGACCGTCAATGTTTACATGCGAACTGAAGTTGCGTTGAAAAATACAAAACTAATTCGGCATATCTGCCGGCTAATTTGAATTGATGCTCTGTGGGTATTTATGGACGTAATAATGTGTTTTGGACAAAATATTTTATCGTCTTGACCTTTGTCAATGTAACAAGACCATTTTTGTTGGAATATTATGGATGGGTGGATTACCATGAAGCTTCATCGGTGAGTTTGTTTGTTGGTTGGTGGTCTGACAGAGGCGATGATTATACCGGCTCTTGTGAATGAATTTTGAAATGGTTTGCATAAATCGAATCACAGGAATCATAGCTTTCCAACGATATGTCCCATCAGTGCCTACCTATACATAGCAGTTGTGTACATGACACAGATGTGTTAACAGGTTTAACGGTCTGTCTCAGATTGTAATACACTTTGCACTGCAGAGATGCACATATTTTCATAAATAACTTATGACAAGAAAAATGAATGGTGGTCAGAAGAGGACAAAGGGAAATGTAGAAGCCTGGAGACTTCAATTCAAACCTTCACGTGCGCTCATATGACAACAGCTTACCAGGACGAACTGAGCTTCACTCCACGATTAGAGGCATCAACGCTGTGCGCAATGAGTTGAGTTGCTTAAGCAACAATAAAGAGGCGATGTAGTCTGAAATAAAATGGCAAACTGTATTGCGCCTTTCAACATTGACAAAGGCAGCACAGACCAG
Source organism: Melanostigma gelatinosum (assembly GCF_949748355.1). Taxonomy (NCBI): domain Eukaryota; kingdom Metazoa; phylum Chordata; class Actinopteri; order Perciformes; family Zoarcidae; genus Melanostigma; species Melanostigma gelatinosum. The sequence goes on from NC_136638.1 coordinate 3,450,610, forward strand.
ATCCACTCCTTCCGTTTTGACCTTTCACATTAAAAGCCTACATTTTAAATATTTGCAGGTGAATATTTTGCATTTTGGTGTCACTTACTTGTCACGCCCCTGATGAGTTAAGGCCTTCAGTCTCAAAAATATAAACATCAACATTCAGTCCATTGAGAAAACCAAGCTCAATGGAGTCTTGAGGCAGTTTTATGGATTCCAGACAAGGGGAGCTGTGCAGCATCAGCAGCTACTTTGAGCTCTCGGACTCGGGTCGGGTTTGGACAGAAGTATGCGTCTTGAGATGCACTCAAACTATTTTATTGCTTAAATGCAAATTAAAAATTTTAGAGACACCATTATCATACACAAAGTCAAGGGAAAGGCATGATGAGTGACTTAATGAATATCCATGATAAACATACAGGGAGGAAAAAGGTGAGAGATAACAGAGAGAACTGGAGTTCTGGGACCAGTCAGAGGCTGAGCTCAAACCCTCTCTTCTGAATGCCCTTGCATTTGTATTGCGCCTTTTTAATCTTCTGCCCACTCAAAGCGCTTCAGTAGCCCCTGACATTCATTCATTGATGCCAGGGGCAACCATGCAAGGTGCCTAGCAGCATGGCACAGCAATCGGGAAGCAATTTGAGTTCAGCGTCTTGCCCATGGACACTTCAAAATGGACTGGAGGAGACTGGGATCGGACTCCCGATTGCCAAATGTAAGATGAGCTCCTCGACCTTTGAGCCACAGCGGGCCCGAACTTACTTGTGTGCATCCTGAGGGGGAGAAAACACTTGGAAGAAGACACAGCGTTGCTTAGCGGTAGCCTGCAGCTGCTCTCTGAGACACTGTGGCAACTGTCCGAGACGGAGATGATAGAGAAACAACAGATCTGCAAAACACTCCTGCTTCCCCAAAGTCATCGATGTCTTTGAACATGTGGCCTTGACCTGTATGTAATCAACAAACATGTCTTTGACAGAAAAAACTACAGTCTGTCGGCTGAAAAGGTGTACATGCTGCAACAACTAGTGGTGATTTCATTTTCATTTTTTTCTGTTCCATGGTCACACCACTTTAGATGAAGTTTGGTTCGGCCGATCTGACTGAGTAGTTGGAAGATTTTGTGAGCGGTGATCGTCTCAAGATCTGCTGCACTTAATGCAATCCTCATACTTCCTTTTCCCATGTTCACAAGTGTTGTGAGGTCTATGGGAGCTACCAGCAGCCGCATCTGCAAGAGTCACCATTGCTGTTGGTATTTGTAGATTTGTTTGAATTGATGTTGTCATTCAAATAAATAATTTAAAATGTGCATGCCTAGCTTTCACTTAAAAAAGTGGAGGAAAATGGTAAGAAAATGTAGAAGAGCAACCAATTGTACTGTGGATCGAGTAATATCCCAAATAAAACACTAACAAACTACTTTTTGTTTGCATTGTACATTTTATTTTTATAATCACATTTTAACCCAGATTATATTCATTCTTTTTTTGCGATTACTGTCTTTTTTTCTCGTTATAATGTGGATACAAACTCAAAATAAGAAGCCCTATGGACAAGTCAGACATGAAAGTGATATCATGTGCTTCCATAAAAACATGATTAAACCTGTTCAAGGATACATCAAACAGAATATGCTGAGGACTCTGAGAGATTGGGGAGGGGGAGAGGGTTAACTGTGGGGGGCATCAGTGTTAGGGTGTAATCCACACTGACAGTCGCTGCTTGTGTCTGCAGGCCAGGCCGCGATACCAAAAAAACCCCGGCTGCCACACTGACAACTAGGAATGGTAGGAGAGACATCGCACTAATGAGTGTGTGTGTGTGTCTAATTTATATGTATCCTGCATGTTTGATATTTTTCAAAAAGCATGTGCCTAATGGATACAAAGAGAGTCATCACCATCATCCTCATCCTCATTGATATATCATACCATCATCATCATTATCATTAAAATCACGATCATTATCATCCCCATCATCATCATTGATATATCATATCATCATCATCCCCTATATTACCATGTCACAATTATATGTATCATATTTTCATCAATAACACCATGAACATTTGTATCATCATTACAATGAGGAACATCAACCATCACCATCATTGTCACCATCCTCCTCCTCCTCATCATCATCATCAAAAGCCATATTACCATAACCATCATCATCAAAAGCACCATTACCATAGCATCACCATCATCAAAAGCACCATTACCATAGCATCCCTATCACCATAGCATCCCCATAACATCACCATCACCATAACCATCATCATCCTCATCACCATCATCCTCATCCTCATCATCAAAAGCACCATCACCATTACCATATCATCATCACCATCACCATAACCATCATCATTATCATCATCCTCATCACCATCACCATCATCCTCATCAAAAGCACCATTACCATCACCATTACCATAACATCATCATCATCATTAAAAGCACCATAACCATAGCATCACCATCACCATAGCATCCCCATAACATCATCACCATCATCATCACCATCATCATTATCATCATCATCACCATCATCCTCATCATCATCAAAAGCACCATTACCATTACCATAACATCATCATCATCAAAAGCACCATTACCATAGCATCACCATCACCATAGCATCCCCATAACATCACCATAACCATCATCCTCATCCTCATCATCCTCATCACCATCACCCTCATCACCATCCTCCTCCTCATCATCATCAAAAGCACCATTACCATAACCATCATCATCAAAAGCACCATTACCATAGCATCACCATCACCATAGTATCCTCATAACATCATCCCATAACCATCATTAGCATCCTCATCACCATCATCACCATAACCATCATTAGCATCCTCATCATCATCATCATCAAAAGCACCATCAACATTACCATAGCATCACCATCATCATCGCCATCATTACCATCATCCTCATCACCATCATTCTCATCACCATCATCATTATCATAACCATTACATTATCATCATCACCATTATTAAAATCATCACCATCATCATCACCTCCATCACTTTTATAATTGCCATCATCATAATGGCCATTACCATGAGCATCATTTTCCTCACTACTACTATGGTGATGTGCATACACGCGCGTACAGCTGTTTGAACGAGCCTACAAGTTGAGAAAAATGGATACAAGCATGCCTCAGTATGGACTAATAAAGTTTGTTTTGCTGATATAGTATACATATACACAGAGTGTATACACACTTACACATAAACCCCACAGTACAGGAGTATCAGTCACAGCTAGAGCTGGTCTCTGTATATGATCTAATGTTTTATGATGCTGCCATCCATTAAAGTGATCCAGGCTGCCATCAATCTTTGCACTTTATCAACAAGCAGTCTGAGATTCTTAAAGTGACGCTCAATTAATTTCTAGCAGGCCTATACAGCTTCCTACCTCCCCACTCAAAAAATGTCCTGTGTGCACAATTTATGAGGGACCTCCATAAAAGGGGAAGGTATTGTATATCTTTCACGCTACACAACACATAGATGCACATATTTCCCTGAGCCCAGGATGTGTGTGTCGCCTGTCGACATAAATATGCAAATCGACTCATGAGAATGTCGTAAAGTAGCGTGGCCCTGTGTGGAGCAGGCAAAATTGATTTAACGGGGAAGGAAGAGTTTCAGACATTAGAGTTTAGGCGGCATCGAGCACCCCTTGTCCCGTCTCTGTCATGGAAAACCAGCACGCAACTGGAATTGCACACATATAAACATAAAAACACATTTTCATAAGTTGTTGGGGGAGGTAGTACATACAGCAAACATACAAATATGTGCAATTGTGCACAAATAGATGAATAACTACATGTTTCAGAACCACACATGCACATAAATAGAAAACTTTCCTGTGAAATATATTTAATAAATATAATTAATTTTACAAACAAACAATGGAATCTATACAAGTTGTTTCCAAGGAAGGAAATGGAGGCTCCAAGTGTTATACATATATATCGAGCTCGTCACATGTTTACAACCTTTACCTACAGCCTCTCCTGTTCCCTCTGCTCTGTGTTCAGCAGCCTGCAGTCTAGTCAAGGTTTCACAGAATTCTTTTCACATAACTGTCGGTTTCAGCAGGGTCAACTGTTGCACTGAAAAGCTCAGAATTGAATGTATTTAATAGGATCTGGTTAGACTTAATATTCGTTTCGGGTGCTTCTTCTGATTGAAGCGTCCGTCACACTTGATGTGTTCAAGGACCTTTGGAAAGATTAAAGTCTGGCAATAATGTTGGTTTTCCCAGCTTCTGGCTGTGATAAATAGTTTAGTTTTGATGATTGTTTAAAGAAAACATGCTTTTCCATCCTGCCAGCGGGTTTTGATGGAGTAGCTACAACTTTAGCATAGCCTAGCACCGATCATTCCCAACTCTATTCAGAAAACAATCATTTTAAAAGTTGTTTACTTGTTTACTGACAAAGCAGGAATTTAGACTTTTTACAAATCGGCATCATTACGTAGATACGTTGACGTATTACAATTAAATCATGTGTTTATTTTGGGTTCATACAGCGTAATAAACTAGCAAAACATGTACAATTCAAAACAAGCACCTTCAGGTGATGTTATAAATTAGTTTTGCAACGTATCTGGACTTCCACAACATGTACAAAGCAGCAATAGTGGTTATTTGACCATTGATGAAACATTGTTGATATCTACATGTCGGACACTTTGAGTTTTATAAAAATGTAGTCAGTAAACTTGCTGAGTCTAAGGCCTGTTCTCGTTTGTTAGTTTTTAGTTTTATTCCACATTAAAGGTGAGACATGTTGCATGAGCTAACATGAGTTCCTGTTTACAATGCTACCATGGCTGTACGCACTGAAGTGCTTTAAAAACCTGAAGAACAACAATCTAAATTGGATGATTGTGAGGCAAAATCTGGATTCCTAATATTTTGATATGGATTCGTGGACCTTTATCAATGTTCATTGGAGAAGAAGGGTTGATATTTAATGTGCAAAATAATACCCTTTTTCCACCTATAAAACCTGCTGACATATGTAAGAAATTTGAGCAAAAAACTGTAGTTAGTAGATATAATAAAAGTGTTTAATAATTCATAATTAATTAGTCATAATCATAAGGGTTTTGGGAATGCATAAGTAAGATAAACATAAAGTGATGTAGGAATAGTAGCTAAAAAACATGAAGCTTCTGCCAAGTTGCAGAAGTTTAACTATCATACTGAAGGATTATTATAGAAGGGGTTAAAACGTAACTGACAGTCATTGAATGTGTTAGTAGACTCAGGGGCAGACAGGCGAATACACTCCTGGAAGTTAGCCAATAGGAATCGAGATAAATGGAAGAGGAGGTGTTTCGAACAGAGGTGGGAGGTTTAATTTCAAGTCTTTTTGTCCTCTCTCTCTGTGATGGCCCTCGGACGACAGACGTGTTTTTCACCGGAGGAGCCGAGTTGAGGTTTTTGCAAATGGGGTTTTATTGTTTTAATATTTCATAGGAGTATATACTCCAATGTGTAACTGTGATCGTGCTTGCATCAGTGGAATTAAATTCCTTATAATTGTAAATCAGTTTCGGTAATGTTTTTAGCGCCGTGTGTCTGAAAAGCTATCATTCCACGTGTGCTAGCCTGCTCCATTTTCATTGTGAGGAGATTTCTGGCCCCAACAAATTTGGCAGACCACGAGGGACATTCTTACCGGCCTCGCTGTGTGTGCTGGAGGCGGCGTTGGTCAAGCAGACATCCTGGGCCCATAATATCGGTAGGCAGAGCCGTTTCATGAAATCTGTGAGGTAGCTTCTAGAACATTAGAGGAATGTCTGCTTGGCTAAGCGTTGCTAACGGCTAGCTCTGCGTTGCCGGTGGGGACGTTCCATGGAGGAGGCCGCGTTCCACTGAGGTAACTAACTTTCCTGGAAGAGCTCTTTCCTGCTTTATCCACTGTAGAGTTGTGTTTGCTTTGGCCTGTAGTCTCTTGTTTACCAGGCTGCTGCGCTCTGCTTCTTAATCCACATTGTGCTGGGATTATTTTATTTATTGCCATTGGTAGGTAGGTAGTTTATATTCCATGCAGATCAGATTATGGGATAAAAGACCTAATAGGAGAGTAGAAATATTTATTCTGCAAGATGTCTGTGCGCGTGTGGATTGTACGTGCACTCTGTGCAGACTGGTTTGAAGTTGTTAATCCAGTGAAGACCCTGAAATGTGCTTGAAATATGTCCTTGGAAAGTATTTCCAAGGACAACAATGAGCTTTTGCACGCAAACTCTGACTATTCGCTGCAAGTCTCTCTTTTTCTATGACTGTATATCTTTGTAAGTATTAAAGTGGAAAAGTTTAGCAAAACTTAACTTGAATTTTTTTAAAAAGGGAATTACACGTTGAAATATAAAAAGCTGTGAAAAAAAATTCATCAAAATCCTACTTTTAATCTCTTCAGGAATTTGACATGAACGGATGCAGAAATGTGTACATGAGTACAGTTCTAACATTCCATTTTATCTCTACAGCAGCTTACAGCAAACAGAAAATCTACTAAGTCCTGTAACTGAAGAGTAACATGATAAGACAACCAAAATGGTAAATAAAACCAGGCTTGAATGATGAATTCTGTTTTCCTCTCTGTAGCCGACAGCTGGCTGCTGCGTCTCCCGCTGTCTTCGCTAACTGGCTCGGGGGGCGTTCAAGAGCTCTAAGTGTTCAAGGGCGGTCACAGAGTTACAAAACATCTCGGGACGTCACCTTAAGCAGCTTAAGCTGCCGGCTGCAGAGACATCCGACAAATACACAGAGTACTGAGTATCTTAAGTAAAAAGGTAAGAATGAAACACCAAAGTAAGGTTTACACTTTGTACTACCTTGTCATTTGTACGTGCCTTCATCATTTCAAGTGTTGATTGTAAAAATAATTGTTATTTGTTATTGCCGTGTCTCTTGCAGTTGAAGCTGACCGTGCTTAGAATAGTTCAGTCAGAGGTCACATTATGAAATATGTTTCTTAGTGGCCAACTATGTACTTCTTTGTTGGTGGTTTTGCCTAATTAATCAATGGAAATCACAACTAAAACCTCAATTGAAACCCTCATTCCAGGTCTTTAACCCTGAGTTTCTCTCTGTGTCCTTCCTCTGACAGAGTCAGACACGCCGTTTCATTTCCTCATTCATTCAGTCCGGATCAAAGCGCCTATAGCAGCGTATTAATAAGCGGAGCTTTACCAGCTGTAGAGTTTAAATCCTGGTTCCTCTTCCAGATTTCTAAAGTTTGAAATACCCAAATGCAGCATTTTGTCCAGATTAAAGGTCGGATTTTATAACCTAATCTGAATCCAAATCTTCAGCATCACAAATCGTTGGAACTGCTTTGAAATTACATTTTCTTTCCAATCAGATCAGAATTTAATCCAATCCTGAATCAGTTTGACATTCTGGATGTATCCGTCAAACATGTGCTGTAAACGTTTCTGTCTGCTTCTCACACAAATTGCTTTTTTGTTTTTCAAAAAGATGGAGATTGGGGGGGGGGGGGCTTAGCTAACAATCGATTGTCTTTACACATGTTGTACACATGTTGCTTGGACATCCATTCAAAACAGACGAGGAGGACCTTCACCCAACAATGAATCGTATGAAGGAAATAAAAAGAAGAGAATAATAAAGTGTATATATATCAAAACCAAAGTTACAAAGAGTTTTACAAGGACAAAAGAAGCGGGGGAAATGTGTTCATAATGTTAGAAGAAGTATTCCACTAAAACATTCTAATGAATTAATGCACAAACATACATGCTACTGATTTTATACACACATGCCAACCTGCATACACATATGAATACACAAGTGCAAACACAATACACAACGTAAATAAGGTAATCAAAAAGCCTCTCGGCAGAGACACATTTTGATTTAAAAGTTAAGTAAAAGAAAAGTGAAAAGTGAAATGAAGGAGTTACTGGGGAAAATACCACTGTGAAAGACGTTTTGTCATAAAAATAATCAAATCAAAATAATTTCTAATCAAACTGTTGCTATGAAAATGAACATGAAGAAATCACATCAAGTAAAAAGCCAGCATCTATGGATGGAAGCAGCAAGGAAGGACCTTGAGTTGCAAACTGCTCTGTTCAAGGTCCTGACGGAACCTTCATCCAGCTCAAACTTTCTGAGTGATTTACTTCACAAATCACGAGTTAATTATATGTTTTGAAGTTGCATTCACAGTTATTTATTTGTCAACATAATATTTAATAATGCAATATAATTCAATTTGAGTTCCACTTCTGCCTTTAAATGATATTTACTTTAAAATACACAGAGGAAAAGACACACACACACACACACACCCAGACAAGCACATGGACACACACGGTGACACACACTTTGCCGGCCACATGTGCCAGATTTGGAAAACGGACATTGATCTTCTCCAGTTGTTTACATGAATGGACGAAATTGACTCAACTCGCAGAGGTAGCAGCACAGGCCTGCTATGGACCCACGGAAGCAACACATGAAAATGATATTAAAAACAAAGAAAGGCTAAGCAAGGTTAAGCCCTTCTAAAGCTCCACACTCAGCCTACTGATCCGTTCTCCTCCGGTCCGGTGAGAGGGAGTCAGATGTCATTGGAAAGAAAGCAGAGGGAGAGCGAGAGGCATGAGAAGTGAATGAGCGGACCAATGTGAGGCATGGTGGATTCACAAAGGTCAGAGGTCAATCTGTGCTTGAGTAGATCAACTGTATCGTCTCCATTCATCCCAGCTGCCATTGAGTGAAGGCAGAGTAGACCTGGAGAGGTTGCCTGGCTCACAGGGCTCTGTATCTTCTCCTCAAGCAAAAGTGTTTTTGGGGTTTTGTGACCAGTCGGGATGAGCCTATACAACCTGTGTGTGTGTGTGTGTGTGTGTGTGTGTATGTGTGTGTGTGTGTGTGTGCGATAGCGGCTAGTTTATATATCCATGCGGGTGTTCAATGGTCCCTTAAGTGCTTGTCACGCTCGCGTAGGCGCTTACTCAGGCAAACCCCGAGGGAGAGCACTCAAAACCAAACAACAAACAGCAGAGGAAGAAGAGAGACCAAGAAAAAAACTAAAAACAAACACACACACACATGCGTGAAACAAAGTAGAGCAAATGGAGGAGTAAAGTGACGCCATAAAAGATGCATCGTCACCCCCCGCCTCCATCTTCATCCTGTTATTCCGCCCGGAGGTCTGTCTGCCTGTCACTCTCCGAAGAGTTCTGACGCCTGTCAGTTTGTAAAAAAGCTAAATGAAATAAGTGACAGCGGTTAATATTCTTACTGCGGTGTAAATCGGCACGGCACTTTTATGAGCCTGTGCTGTGTTTCATTTCATTCTTCATTGGCATCAGGCACAGTTTCGGCAGATGCCAGTTATTTATAGCCTCCTGACAACCTCGGTGCTGATGCATTGGTCAGTGCGGCATTTTTCTGTTGCCTATAAATTCCCCGTGTTGTTCTTGAAGTCACGCTGTCTCATTCCACACAGCCAAAGTGATGGATATCAGATATATATATATACAACACTGGTATGAATACGCTGTTTGCTAACAGTTCCCCACTTCTGTCTTAGTGCTTAGTGCTAAACGGGACCTCTATTCCACTACTATCTACCTCAATGAAAAGCAATGTTTTAATGTCAAATACTCGCCTCCCGCATGCTTGGAAAGGGGCTCAGACAAGCAGGTGGCCCCTCCCTAAATCCAGTCCTTCGTTAGCATCCGTTACAAGGCACAGGAGTCCTGTCCAGCTTGCAGCGGTGTGTATGGAAACTGCAGGTCTGGCAGATTACTCACCGCTGAATCCACAGAAGATCAACAAAAACGACATTGTTTGCTCCAAGGCTAGATGCTAATAATGTTAGCCAGCTAAACACGTTGGCAAATAAAGGAGGTTGAATAATTATCATTCATTTATGATGTCCAGTGTATGGATCAGGCTCACAATGGGTGGGGGATATCGTGGTGCACTTTGAACAAATGAGTTTTATATTAGATAATGAAAGCTACAGGGAGCCATAAGTAACCTTTAACCTAGCTTTAAAACAACACTATATTGACTAACCTGTGCTGTTTGTCTGTTGTCATTGAGTGACTATTTGGAAGTCTGCTTTGTGTTTGAATCATACTGAACGTATGGATCAACAGCATAGTTATGAATTATGTGGCCAGAGAGTTTTGATTTCAGTGTCTTGTTTTGGCTGTGACTGGGGATCACCATTGTAACTATTGTGAAAGACTTTGGCTGCCATCCTCCCCAAGGAGCCAGCTACCTTTACAAATCCACCAGGGGGGCCTTTGATGAAAGAGTGGGGTACTCTTTAAAGAGACAGCGAGAGAAACATTTCAGTACTTTAACTGCTCTTATTTTCCTCTTGGAACTCGTCAATTGAAAGTGGTTTAAAGTGTCTACACAACATGGCCCATTGCTGCGGGACATTGTTGCTTTGTCACAGTTCTACTTCCCATGCTGTTTTATGTTCTGGCCAACTCAACTCTTGTTATTTACTGGCTGTAAGCAAAGCAGCTCCACGCTGTTAGTACCTGGTAATCCCTGCTATCTCTGATAAACACATCTGCAGCACTGTCCTTTCTGTAAAGACCTGACATCCTCACAGATCCTATCTCTGATCATTTTAGGACAATCTCATTGTTTTTTGTTATGCAACTAAAGCAATGACATTGTTCTTGGTTTTGATATTGGTATGTTTATTATTAGTCACAGCAGAGTTTATGATTTGCAGCAGATTACAGGGTAATCTAGTTCTATCTAGACAACTCAACAAGGAAATGTCTTTTGAATCAGCAGATCAGACAAGTTATGAACAATAACTGCTGTCACATGTAGGGGACCAATTTTATCTTTAAATGGAAGCAGATTATGCAACTGTTGTCCATTTTTGATACAACGAACTTGTGATTTTGGGGTATACAAAACAAATGTCTTGAGTTGTTGACTGTAGTCTACTTGTTTTCAATGAATTCAATGAAAACCTCAGCATACTTGTGTACACCATTTTCTCAGCCCTCACACCTCTTTATAACTCTGACCGATGGAGCCTGAAAAATTGTCCAGATTCTGCAGCGCGGGGAGTCTGAGTTATTTAATCATAACTGATGTCAATTTTATAAATTTAGATCTTTTCCTCATTCAGTTCGATCATTTCCTCTCTCGATGCATGTTGGCTGCTGACAGGAGGGAAAACAGACACAGAAACGTAAACCTAGCCAGGGTGAGCATTACTTGTTCTCTTGCTTGGCCTGGCTGCTGATGCACGGTTAGGATATCCTCGTTGGGAAAGACTGGAACAATCTGACCAAGAGGGTTGAAGGGCCGTCCACACAGAGAGCAATAACTGCAAAGATAACTGTAAATATATTATTGTAAAAATCGTTCTAACTGAAGTGGATGGAGGAGTCCACACAACTAAAAGGACAATGACGGAGGTAAGCGATATCGTTAGGATCACTTTCATAGCGATATGATGAACAATGAACACACTGGCAGCCAATCAAAATCTAACCGGATACACGTGACGGGTATTAGTAAAACGGTGTTTGAACATATTTCATACCGATATAAAGTCTCTTTGACTAATCTCCTTTAATGCTTAGTGTACACACAACTTGACTCTCTGTTTCACAGCAGACTCCCCAACTCAACTCAATCTCATCCTCTGTTACACTCACATCTGTGCCCAGCAAAACATTGACAGGTAGGAACTAAAAATGACTCTTAAAGCTAAGGAGACATGAAAGAGCAAATGAATAAATGAATAGTTAAAGTGCCATAAATTATATTTTTTAATGAACTTTATATTGATACAACTTCATTCTGTAAATCCAAAAAGACAATGTGGAATTATTCAGACTAATATCACACTGTACTATAATATCACATATATATGAATTGGAAAAGGGCAGTAGAGAGGGAGACGAGTCGGAAAAAGAGCAAAAACTGCTTTTCCATGGAGAAAAGTCTTCAGTGCTATACTTTACGCTTATTTCAATGCAGAAATACGCTCCAGTTGTGATAGAACCGATGCTTCATCAACGCTAACCTATAAAGGAGCTGTAATTGAGAAGGAAGAGTCAACCTCTCCATGTCATCACTAGGGTTGGGTACCGAAAAACGGTGCCGGTATGGAACCGGTTCCTATACATCCGGTACCTACTGGACCGAAACGTAACGCAGATTTCGGTGCCTCCTTTCGGTGCCTGAGCCGATTGAAATACTTTTTTTACACTACTCTGATGACTCCGTCCTGGCAGCAGGACTCGGTCCTCCGCTCCTCACTCATAGTATTATTACAACGGGGTACTTAGCGCTGCTGCTCATAAGCACAACAACACAGGCACGCGAAAGCTTCTTCTTCTTCTCCTTTGAGACCAACTGGCGGTTGGCAAACAACGAATTGGCGCATTACCGCCACCAGCTAGTAAAATAAAAGAAGTCATGAGACGTGTCGTATTTTGCCAGAGAAGGAAAATATGCTCATATTTCTGCAAAATAATTGCTGAAGTTTGAAGCTGTAGTGTGTGTACAGAGTGTGTGTGTGTTTTGTCTTTATTTATATTTATTTAAGTATACTGTAAACTTTTAACAGTTATATTGTTCATAGTTAAAAAGTTTGAAGCTGTATTTTAAGCCAAGTGTTTTGTATTCATTTATATTTATAGTATACTTTAACACTTAATATATTGTTCAATTTGAAGAAAAAAGTATCGGTTTAGGCACCGGTATCGTTTTAAAAGTATCGTTTTAGCACCGGTATCGGAAAAAACTCAAACGATACCCAACCCTTGTCATCACACACTCCTAAGCCACGCCCCTAGCTGCCAGTAGCTCCTCCCACAACACTGATTCATCCGGAGACAAACACATTGCTTGAAGCTTGACAAGACAGATTTTTGCGCGACATGTGATCCTGTGATTCTCACGTGATCTTCTGATTTTATGAGAAACCAGCATATGTGCAAAGTAAACATAACTACCCCTTGATAAGTTACTGGTGTTTAATCAAGAAACATCTTTTGCCAACTTAAATCCAAGAATGTCGAAAAACTAGCTTGAAGTGAAAGTAGTGCTGCTCACTGTGTGTTCCAGACTGAGCTTGTTTCTGTGTGCTGTAATATCTTGTTAACTGTGCTGACGGGCTGCACGAGTGTTCTGGAAACCAAACTGTCTCAGCATTGATCTCCACAACCCCGATCCCTTCCATCCCAGTTCCAACAATCAATAAGACTTGCTCAGACACCCCCGATGTGCACAGATAAACACGCACATACAGTACACCCACTCTGCCCCTGACACATGCTGCATTTCTCTGCACACTCTTTTAAAATAATCTGTCATTTGGCTTTTCTCTCTCTTGCTTTCTGTCTCTTGTTTTCTGCTGATTGTTTAACAGGAAACAAAGACAGCAGCCACCGGGGGAGCTGGTGGAAACAGCTGCTCTGCTCTGCACTCTGTTATCCACAAATGTACTTTTCATTTCATCTCTCCCCCTCAAAAGACTAAACTCGTGGTTTGTTGCTGTGCTGTTAATGTCTGCCTGTTACTCTACCCCCTCTTGGCACTGAGCAAACGCCGATCCAAATCCACCCGTTTTTATTTACTTAGCTCAGCAGCGGTGAAAAACGACCTCTGCTCTCCTTCCACTACAATTGGATTTGAGGCAAAGAGCTGGACACTCAGCTCACAGGACATTACCGAATCCCAGCAGCAAGAAGGAAATCAGTTTGACCATGGAAAGCAGTGTGGCGGCCAATTGGATGGCCATTGGCTTTCATCCTGAGGGAGAGAAGATATTTATCAGAGCCAGCGAACCACTGGCTGATGCTGGGAGAGAGCTTTGGATTCTCTGCTAGTGGCCAGACAGATTAGTGCTCTGGGAGATCTGAGGGCTGCTTTTTCCATTCAGGCTTTGGGAACTTTATGTTCTGCTGGGGGAAAAAAAGATTGTGGTCAACATAGGCGAGGTGTAGGGCCACTCAGTGCAGTCATGAGAAAGTTGTTTCTGACCCCCTGCTGTATATGCATCAATGACAGCAGCTCAATCCTTGATCCCCTGTAAACTGTATTTCATCTATGACGAAGGAAATGTGCCATTAGTAAAACTAACACAATAAAGAGAATCTTCAACTGTCAATGGCTGCTGTGGATCCCAACGACAACGTGTTGTTTGCCAATGACACTCAAAACAACATATATGACATATATTTAACACGTATTTTGTCCACGTGCCATTCCTAAACGTGACCGTTCTAGTTAACGGTGTGAAAGAGTTTTAACATGTAGTTAACCTTTGTGATGGAACTACTTGGTTTTTTTTAGGCAACACAACTACTTGGTTAGGTTTAGGAAAAGATCACGGTCATGGTTAAAATAAGTGTGTTTCTTACTTATTGCAGTACATGAGGTGGTTATGTACAAATGCATGTAGTTACATACGTAATTAAGATAACTCAAAGAGTTGACTTCTTTCACATGGGTCACAAACAGTGTTCTCCTGAGTGAAAGTCATGTCTTTGTTTGACCCATCCATCCACAGCAGACCTCCTCCCTCCAGCCTGCTCCCTCTGCAGACTTTGTCATTCTTAATACTGCTGCCTTGCTCCTGTCATAAATACTATCACCACTAAAGGTTGCTTCCAAGAAAAAATGTAAATATGGGTCGGAATTAGCTGCTTGTATAGATGACATATATGCCCCTTTTTATTTTAGCTTGAATTTACTTAAGGTACTTGTAGGTTTCGACACAATTAATGCTACCTGCAGCTAATGATGGGGAAACTATAATATGCTTCTGCAACAACAACAGCAGTATTGTGTCACGTAATGGGGAACCATTTTTGATGATCTAAAAACAGCCAAATGTTGAGGATGAATCAAAGTCAACTGACATTTCACGATCCCACAGAAGCAGCTGAGTCTGCAAGGTTTCCTGGCTGTGTGTCCTACTGAGTCCCTGTACATATCAGATATCATATGTCTCCAGCTAAAAGCAGCTCAGAAACGTGTTCCAATCAAGGTTTACAGGAGGGGCCTCGTCTGGGTGATGCTTCTGTAATCGGCCCACGGCTACCACTAATGATGTGTCTTAAAGAATGCACGCCATCTGCCCCGATGGGGGTCAGTCCCCGTACATATGGAATATGTAGGATGGAGTCTCTTCACTCAGAGAACAGGGGTTACTCATGTAACTATGCGACATGTGCAGTAGGATGGATGCTTCATGCAGCTTACTTTTTCCTACCTATACTGTTATATTGTATACATGTGCAGGCTCGCAGGACATTCTGACTTGAGTTGCTGATAACCAATCCTTTCCTACTACTAATACATGTTTTGATGATATATTTTGTTGATATTATGATTTCATTGTTTTCCCTTTCTAAGCCGCCAAAGGCTTCTGAAACATCATACACATCATAGAGTCACACTGCAACACTCCGTCCCGTGAAAGTCAAATTAAAGACAACTATCCAGAGTTGGCAGCTCATTAAGTCAGCATGGTTGACCCTGCAGTCTCCAGGCCTTTAAGTATCCGAATCATTTCTCAGAGTTTATGTGTTAGTGTGTTTGCTGGAAAGGCAAGGCAAGGCAAGGCAAGGCAAGGCAAGTTTATTTGTATAGCACATTTCAACAACAAGGTAATTCAAAGTGCTTCACATAAAACCATTAAAATCATCAAAACATAAGGCAAAAGAAAAGGAGATTTAAAAACAATTAAAGAAACAGTGTAAGAAATAAAATTCAGTAGTAAAAAGTAAAGGAGATTTAAAACATACATTGAAACAATAATTGATGTCTCCCTGAGACATTACGCTGCACGCAATCAACCATACACTGCCGCAATTCTGCAATTACTCGCACACAAACCACGTCTGTAAAAGATCTCTGCCGATCTGCGTTTTATAGTGTACGCCTTGCACGAACTCGGTCCCGGAGGAAATGGCGATATATTGTGCAGTCCTTTTAAAACCATTAAAAGCATCAAAACATAAAGCAAAAGAAAAGGAGATTTAACAGCAATTAAGAACAGTGTAAGAAATAAAATACAGTAGTAAAATGCAGAAATGCAGGAAATTGATTAATATATGAATTGAACGTGGTTCAATTAAAGGCAGCAGTAAACAGAAAAGTCTTCAATCTTGCTTTAAATGAGCTGAGGGTCTCAGCAGACCTGCAGCTTTCTGGGACTTTGTTCCAGATATGTGGAGCAGAAAAACTGAACGCTGCTTCTCCATGTTTAGTTCTGACTCTGGGAACAGAAAGTAGACCGGTCCCAGACGACCTGAGGGGTCGGGATGGTTCATAAGGTAGCAGCAGATCAGAGATGTATTTTGGCCCTAAACCATTCAGTGCTTTGTAAACCAACAGTAGGATTTTAAAGTAAATTCTTTGTTGGACAGGAAGCCAGTGCAAAGACATCAGAACTGGGGTGATATGATCCATAACTACACCTAGATTTCTGGCTTGGTTTGTGGGTTTTAACATCAGTGACTGAAGCTGAGCGGTGATTTTCAATTGTTCATCCTTGGTACCAAAAACAATAACTTCTGTTTTATCTGTGTTTAATTGAAGAAAATTCTGGCACATCCAGTTGTTGGTTTGTTCAATGCAGTTACCCAGCCCTTGTATGGGATTATAGTCCCCTGGTGACATAGTTATGTAGATTTGTGTGTCGTCTGCATAATTATGACAACACACTTTGTTGCTTTCCATAATCTGAGCTAGTGGAAGCATGTAGATGTTGAACAGAAGTGGCCCCAGTATTGAACCTTGGGGAACACCACATGTCATTTTAGTCAGCTCTGATGTGTAATCAGCCACAGACACAAAGTATTCTCGGTCCTTCAAGTAGGATTCAAACCAGTTAAGTGCTGTGCCAGAGAGTCCCACCCAGATGTTTAGTCTTTCTAGGAGCTTTTTCAATTATTTTACTTAAAAATGGGAGGTTTGATATTGGCCTATAATTTTTCATCGTTGCGGAGTCTAAACTAGCCTTCTTTAGGAGCGGTTTAATAACTGCAGTTTTTAGGGCTTGTGGGAAGACACCTGAGAGAAGGGATGTGTTTACAATATGTAAGAGATCAGTGGTTATGCAGTTTGAAATATGTTTGAAAAAGTGTGTTGGTAGAATATCCAGCAGCAGGAGGATGACTTCAGATGTTGTATAATGTCTTCTAGGCTTCTACGGTCGATTGAATGAAATTGTGTCATGATATTTGAATGGATGTTATTCAGAGATCGGGACAACACATATCCTGTGGTTGGTGTGGAGGCACTGACTGCTTGTCTAATTTTCTGAATTTTGTCAGTAAAAAAGGAGGCAAATTGATTGCATGCCCAGGTGGATTGGAGCTCAGCAGCTACCGACACTGGAGGGTTTGTTAGCCTGTCGACGGTAGCAAATAAGGCGCGTGTATTGTTCTTGTTTTTGGTTATGATGTCAGAGAAGAATGACTGCCTTGCATTTTTAAGTTCCAAATTATAATTGCGAAGTCTCTCTTTATAGATGTCACAGTGAACCTGGAGATTAGTTTTTCGCCACCTGCGCTCAGCTTTCCGACACTCTCGTTTCTCTATTTTGACCAGCGTAGCATTTCTCCAAGGAGATCTTTGCTTACCCGAGACAACCTTCACTTTAGTGGGTGCAATGGCATCAATACTATTTTTAACTTTAAAATTGAAGCCATCTACAAGCTCATTGACTGAGAGGCAAGAGAGGGCTGGTGTGGAGGAGAACTTCTGAATAAATAGTTCACTGGTGTTTTCAGAGATGTAACGCTTTGTCACAACCTTGGTTTGGACATTTGTGTGCAAGGAGATTGCACTCTCAAAGAAAACACAGAAATGATCAGAGAGTGCAACATCAGTCACAGCGACCTTGGAAATGTTTACGTTTGGAAAGGGCCAGGAACAGTATTTAATGGTAAACTATTACAGGTGGCACTAATTCCTTTTAGTTTCTAAGTAAATGCCTTGAGATGTTCTGGTATTAGCATAGAATAGGGACTGGTTTGTGGCATTCATAAGATGCTGACAGTATCTGGCTTCAGGCAGGTATTGTAGGAATAGTAGTTTAATTGATTAATACAAAAACAGTTACCACAAAATATTCAATAACACAGTCCCATGTATGATTCAGGGTTTTGTATTATATTCACACATTATAATTGTGTTTATTGTGTGGTTTAAAAAAACATATAAGACCATCATATTTCTAACTTTAATAAAGATTCTGTGTGATGTCATTTTGTTGCTTTTCATAGATCTTCAAATGCTCAATGCTGCAATAACTGCAAAAAATTAAAATAAAACGAAGAAGAATAACAGAAGCCATATACATTCATTTCGATTTGACAGTTTCCCCAATTAAATCAATATGATGAGAATCTAACACATGAATTCACTGACCAAAAGTGATGTTAACAGAGAGAATAGAGCTGAAACAAGTGGTTTAATAACCACAGATAAAGTCCATGCTCACACATTTATCTCATTAGAAGATGAGAAGAATATGATGTCTGGCTTTTTTTAATTGACACCACTTCACACCTGAACCAACTGAATTTAAAGCTGAAGGGCAAAGACAATTCAGTTCTATAAATATTTCTAAAATTAAGTACTTTTTTCAGATAAACATTTTTCAAAAGCTTTCTGTTCTGTTTTTTATTTTTAAATCCAGCCCTTATTGTATAAATGGGAGAAGAACATTCAT
Organism: Melanostigma gelatinosum; assembly: GCF_949748355.1. Lineage (NCBI taxonomy): Eukaryota > Metazoa > Chordata > Actinopteri > Perciformes > Zoarcidae > Melanostigma > Melanostigma gelatinosum. Next base: position 3,469,372 of record NC_136638.1, read on the forward strand.
TTATTATTAGAGCATTTAAAATTTGAAATCTGACAATAAATAGTGTTGAGATATTATTGAATTGAACTTTCTTTATTTGATTGACAGTCAGTTGTTAACTACATACACACGTTAATACGGCTACTTGGCTACTTCAATAATTATGGAACTATATCATAGCACAAGTTAAACATTACTGTGATGTTCCAGACCTTTCATGAGGAACTTCTCTCTAACTGGACCTCGTTGAACTTGAATAGAATACCCCTGGTCTTATTCTGTGTTCAAGTGCCAGAACGCAATTAGCCATTCCTGATAATATCATCTACCTTATTTATTTACTCATTCTGCAAAAAGAAAAAAACTTAATTGAGACATTTTGAAATCATAGCTGGTGGAACTAATTGCATCATTCTAACCTCTTCATCCTCAGTTAAAGGACTTGGTCCCAGGAAACTTGAATGAATCCATTGAAACTACACAGGAAACATACACATTTATATATTTTGACATAGATTTGACATAAAGTTAAACACTTATTGGGCAAACTGAAATGTTGTACATTCATGTTTCCCAGAGGAAAATGTTTACACTTTTAATTAATAAAAGCCTTCTGATGACTTACTGTGTGAGGAGTGATTTATTAGTACTTGGTGAAGATGGAGCGACCCTGGGATGCAAGTGATAAAAAAATCAATGAGTCCACTTCATTTATCTGACAGTTACTTTGTAAATTAAGATTTAACATTTACTGTGTCAGGTTATAAAACATGATACAATGGTACAGATTAATAAGGTAGCACTAAATGATTTATTCGTTTTTATACCATGATCATTATGCATGTTCAAAAACTCACTTGTAAGAAAACATGCGTGCTTTTAGTCCTAATTACAACACGGGATCAAGGTGCACTTCAGCCTTGTGAGGCTGGTAAACCAATAACAACCATGTCGATGCTTTATTTTATTATAATGAATAATATCCCCACAGGACAGAAAATGAGTTAGATCAGACATAGAAAATTGATTATGAGAATTAATAATATTTTTTACTTGTATTCTGAAATTGTATTCTGAAATGTAGTGGAGTAGAGTGTGTTTGAAGTAGAATGAAATAGATCTAAGATTGGGAGCATTTTGATTGCTTCTCAATGGCTCTCAACATGTCGGCAGCAAACTGACGGCTGGAGGCTGTCAGCGCTAACAGGGCGAACTACAGCAAACGTCCTGACGAAGCTAACAATGTTCACCCGAGGGGGAACCTAAGGGAAGGTGCTACACCTCCACGTCTGGACGGCGCTATCAGCTGTAACCGCAGTGAGAGAGCAGTACAGAGGAGCAGCCGTGAGCTAACCAACAGGGCACGCTCACGTGTTCACTTGCACTAAAAGGTATGTGGCCGACCCGACTATGTGAACAAAGCAGGGAGAAGCTGAACACACACACACACATGCTCTGCTCAGGTAGATACCTTTATATAGACATTTCACCAGCTTAGGCCCCCACCTCGGCCGGAGCGAGCCTTCGTCGGTTGTTTGGAGTGTGAGGAATGGTTGATGGAGATTTGGCCTGATGCGGTTTGGGGGAGGCTTAGCTGAGGATCCACTGCGGCTCCCGGGCCTTGCAGAACCCCCAAAATAAGCCTGTGCGCTGGTCGGCAAGAACGAGTGAGGATTTGTGGGTCTAAAGACGGCGTTGGATATGGCTGTACCGATGTTGGACGGGTGTCTGCAGGAGGGCTGAACTCCTGGAATGGGAAATGAGAAAGCCATGGCATTGCGGTGGCCCAGACATGAGCTGCATCAAGGACGCGCCCTTGGCGGACGGGTGTCGCAGCGTCATTTGATGATTGGGTAACCGACTGCTAGGTTGTCAGGAGTTTAAGGGATGGACTGCTGGGCCCTCCGCGGCCCCACGTGATGCTGTGGCTACTATTGGTCCGATTTCATAGCATGGGGGGGAAACGACTTGGCATCTGCTTGCAAGGTCCGAGGCTGGTCTACGGCAAACGTCGGCCGTCGTGGAAAACCCCCAAAAGACGGCAGAGGGAGCGGCATCGTTGTTGGCCAATTGTGTGGGTCCATCGCTGGAAGTTTTTTTTTTCTCTCTCTCTCGCTTTCTTCTTCTTTTTCTTTCTCTTCTCTTCCTTCTTTCCTCTCCTCTTTATCTCTCTCTCTGCGATTTGTTGTTGCTTGCTGCAGTTCGTTGTTGCTTGCTGCGTTCAGTGGTTGCGTTGTTGCGCTCAGTGGTTGCGTTGTTGCGTTCAGGGTTGCGTTGTTGCGTTCAGTGGTTGCGTTCAGTGGTTGCGTTGTTGGGGAGTCTTCGATGGGGGACCTGGCTGGAGCGCGGGGGGGCGGCGTCTTTGAGCGCTGCGTGCCAGAGTCGTCGGAGGCTCGTTCCCGAGCTGGGTCTGGAGCGAGCGAAGAAGGAGAGAACTGGATTTACGTTTCCGTTGTCTACGTCAGGAGGTAGCGGGTCTCCCTCTGCCGCCGAGATGTGAGTAACAGGAGGACGGCCGTGAGTCCGACTCTTCGTATTGTCCGATTCTGGAAGCAGCTGGTCGGCGAGGTGGATATCGCGGGTTTGGCTGCCCGGACCCTGTCGATGGCGGTTGGCGGCGTCCGTGGTGTACGTGCGTGGTGCGCAGCGTACGTGCGTGGTGTTCCGGTTGCAAGTGCAGAAAACGCGAGTGTGCCGAGGCTTAGAGTGGGTAGGTATTCATAGGAGTGTGGCCGAAAGTGGGCGAGTGGCTGAGGTGTGGTCCTGCTCCTGCAATTCAGCTAAGTTTTATCTCCAATAGGTGTTTGCTGCTATAGTAATGCTCCGAATGTTGAATACAGCAAGTACCCCACATTTATATACAGACTTGAGTAAATGTATTTAGTTACATTCCACTGCTTGTATACGTGTTACATATCTCCAAAAGGCCTTTGTTTTTCTAATCCAAAGAAAGTGAAATGATGGTGGCTTCAGTCAGTACAACAATTTGATAAGGTGTTCCATAATGCAGGCAGGCAGGGTCATAAAGGATGTACGTCTGGAATACATTGTGTGAGCATGAAATGGTAACAGTAGTCTTGAAAGAATTGGCATGGGCAACTTATTATATTCTGTCCATGCTATGTCGGAGCATGTGAACAATGGATATGCTGGAGGAAGTCATTATGAAATTGTGCACAGTTAAGCTATATGAACAGAATTCCATTATTATGAAGAATGAGTGATGTGCTTACATCATGGGTTCCATTTAGACTTTCGAAGAAGTCTGAAGAAATGCATTCTGCTCAAAACATCTTTGTAGTGATCATAAATTGCACTTAAGTGAGCTTCAGTGTGCAGACCTTTATTTATATTTTCATTTTTCCACATCCATTAATGCAGTTGAAATACATTGAAGTGAACATATGGCTGACTATGCTGTGATCTCCTCTCTGATATATCTGCATTAGCTTCTTTAATGTTTGAATTAACAGAGGACCACTTGATGACCAGTCCCCTCCATCCTGCCCCACAAAGTCAGTTTCTTATGGTTTAACAGCACATTTGGTAGTTTTTGTTCTTGGTTTGTCCTTCAGCCCATGCAGGAACCGACTCCTCTGTGCCGACCCATATGCCTCCCTCTCTGACTTCACACAGGCAGGAGCTGCAAATGTAAATCAGGCTTGCACACTGCCGAGTGTGAATTCAGATGAAAATAAGGAGTGAGCTGTAAGCAGCCAAGAGATAAATGTGAAAATGAGTAAAAATGAAGTGGAGCAACTGTCTCTGACTAATTCCACTTTTAGCTGGAGGTCTAGAACATACATGACAGTCGATGAGATTGTGGGGACAAGGATACATAAAAAATGAACTACCGTTCAACACACTGTCACTAAGAGGTTACAGTGTGCACGCTATGAGCACGCTAACCAGCTAGACCCGGCCCGTCCTGTCTGGTGATACCACATGTACCTCCAGAGGCGATACTTAGCTCCAATTCAGCAAACTTCCTGCTGTTCCAGATACACAGACTAGATATGATACGTTTTGGAGCAGGTGGCTTGGTACACATCTTTAGGGCTAAGATCATACATTTGAAGTCTTACAGTTACTGAGCTTTTCTGTATAACTCTGTAGTATTTCAGATTTCATAGAAACTGGCTGATGAGGTTAATGTTGCACAACACTGAATCTCCTTTCAGCTCCAAGACTGTATTGTATCTTCATCTACTCTGTGGTGGGAGGGGGGAAAAAAACAGCTTGCTTCAGGAACGGGGCTCACAAGCTGCCAACGGTTCACATTCTCCACTCGTTAGACACTCTGATTGGCATAATCAGGTTACATGGAAGCTAAGAGGAAAATGCCATCAGCAGGAATTAACATCACTGTGCTAAACTTATGATCAATAATGTCAACGGGATACGTATCAGATACGATGGAGGGAATAAAAGAGAACACGTGGCTGCGAGTCCTCAGTTTGGGATCCCACCTGATCAACCAGGAAGTGGCTGCCTGATGAAATCTAACATTAACAGTGTCTTTGTAAGACAAGCATGCAAGCATGGGGGGGGGGGAAGAACATAGCAGTGGCAGACAGATTTGAGGTGACAAGGCACGTACAAAGCCCTGTCAGGAGCCTGAGATGTGAAGAAAGGCTGTCAAAATGCAGGGGAAGGCTGGCATGCTGTGGTCTTTTGAAGGAGCTTGTCATGACAACAAATTGTGTCTTCAGGTTTGATTTCTAATTTAGCCGTCTATTTACAGCGACCATGTTAATATTCACTGCTGATCACGGTACAAAATCATATTTTGCAAGTCGTCGTTGGGAAGGGGTTTGGTGTATTTTGGGAGGAATCACAGCTTCGCACCGTTTAATTACCTGCCTGTGCTGACTTGTAATTGTAAATCAGAGCGACAGCGCTGTGGTGTTAAGTCAGCTTAATTTATAAGTTGGCGTATTGATGTAATGTCAAACACTTTGACTACGCTGTCATTTAGCCAGTTCAAACTTGAACTACATGGAGAGCTGTTTGGACCAAGAACAAAGACAAAGCTGTGATGTTCTCCTCCTCGTCAGAGCTGTAAAACACTGGAAAGAGTTTAGAAAAACTGCTCAGAGATCACAAGACAAAGATAATACTAACTACATACATAAATACAAATACTAATTAGCACAAGCAAGCCATATAACTTAGTGTACATGTCTGCTCAAAGCCAAGTAGAAAGAACAAATGAAGAGAAGGAAACAAAAATATATCAAGATGACGTGCTGAACCTCAGCTGCTTTACAATAAAATATAATCAACCACACAAGTACACAAGAACATAGTGTGAGAATGAGTGCAAAGGTGTTTTTGTGTGTGTGTGATCACAACTACTATGATCAAGTTTGTGCTCGTCTCTTTTCTTGTTTTACAGCTCTGGCAGTTTGAGCTTTGCAAAAAAGTGTTGATAAAAAAATAATAGTAATTTATTCATATGTAATGAGTTGTGGGTTCCATACAAATGAACATCCTTGAAATGTGATTTATGCTGTTTGCACTTTTTTTTTTAAGTGTGTCTAACTCCCACGTCTAACTACATCTACACCTTCTGAGTGAAACTGTTGATTTGGTCAAAGATATTTTAAAAAGCTGCTGTGAAAAAATGTTCGTGTCCCAGAAACAACACACATCCATGCTCTTCAGACTGTCTGTCTTGTGGCCTCTCTGATCTGACAGCCGGCGCAAAGCGGTCGGTGGCTGCGTAACATTGTTTCACTCGTGTGATCCAAACTTTTCAAATAACTAGCTTTACAGAGCGTTGGAAAGTCCAACAGTCCACATTTAAAAAAAAAAAAGGATAGATGTAATCATTTCTGAAATTCAAAACATGTTTTTATTTTAAAGGAACAATGTGTAAAATGTAGGTGGCAGATATTGAATAATATTCATAACTATGTTTTAATCAGTGTATAATCATCTGAAACTAAGAATCGTTATGTTTTCTTAGCTTAGAAAAAGCCTTTTATATCTACGTAGGGAGAAGGTCGTCTTCCAGAGTCTGTCATCATGTTTCTCCAGCAGCTCAGAACGGACACTGAGTCTTTCACGTTTTACGTTGTCTGAAAGAAGGGGTGCATTCAGAAACCCGGTTCTACACAACCCCGGTGGTAAATTATTACAGATAATTGTATTGATAAGGTCCAACGTTGCTGGTGTTCTTTATTCGTACTTTTTATTTTGATGCCATTTATTATCACGATACAGCAGCCATTTGCTCTGCTCCCTCTGTCGGGCTGAGCTCCTCCAACTACACAAACACACAAATGCTCACATGCGCGAGCAGACAGGCCGCTGTGCTGAAGTGATCCAGGTGAAGTGAAGGATACTCAAGTTGACGGCAACTATACAATACAAAACTATGCAATAAAATATTTACCAGTAAAAAGCCAAATCTTTTATCAATACGTGAACATGTAAACAAAAGCCGCTTTCTTCACTGAAGAACAGGAACCAGTGAAGTTCTCTGCCAGCCGAGACAAAGCAGCCAGGTGGACAGAAGACAGGAACAATGACTGACGCTGACGGATGTCTGTTTTGATTTCTTCCAATGAGTATTAATGACATAATATAATGACTTTGCTGTTGTGAACAGCTTTACAAGACGATCCATTTAGCTGTCAAAAATGAAGCAGTCCACAGCTGATTATTTTAACATGAGGAGGAGGCTGGTGGGGAGGGAGAGACAACGAGAGGGTCCGACTGAATATTTGATCCATTATTATATGATATATTAGTATCCAATTGATGTCTATGTTTTTTGTTATTCTGAAAAACAAAAAAGGCCGACAAGAGACAAAAAAGTCATTCACTTTCACTTTAAAAAAAAGAAGATTTGACTGTGCGTTAGCATGTTGGATGTGTTTCCATTCACATCAGCCATCCTCGTCTTATACACAACTCCCTCTCTCCATGGCTGGAGCTGCCTGGGAACCAGTGGGCAGGTCTTCCAGCGTTTTCCTTCACGCTTGCATGCTTCCCATATGGGATACAATGAGAAAATGATTCCTATGTAGCCAGCTTTTTAGCCGGTCCTTTTCTGCCTCCCACTCGGCTGCGTGCCTCTGTTTAAGCTGATGGAATAAATGAGTCGTGCTGCTGCTTTTAGTTGCCAAAGACTTTAGACAAACCTTTACAGCGAACAGTGTTTTGCGCCTTTTTGGGGAATAAACTCTTCACTTTTATTAGCGCACGCCGCTATGTTGATATTTGACCTGTGTCTGAAGAGAACTCTCATGTTTACTATCAACTACCGTGGCTCAGGGAAGCTGTGAAAGTGAAAATTAATTTTCATCTTTGAATATTGTCCTAAAACCATGAGTTTGAACTAATTGATCAAATGGATTTATTGCCCAGCCCTAAGTGTTAGTGAGGTGTAGTGATTAGGTCTTGGCTTGACAGGAAGTCAGACACAATCAATCAACAGGAAAACTTCTACTGTTCAAATGAGCATGTTGTTTGTTTACACCCAACAGGACACACACACACACGTATCGGTACATGGGCCCATCAAGGAGTCTGAATGGTGTAATTAACTCGCTGCCTAATGAAGCACAGCTAGTGAAGTACATTTTGCCCAAATATAAGGCTTTTCCTGACCGTTTAACCCTGACAAAGGCTTCCACCACCTCCTGTGAACGCACGCAGTAATGTGCCAGTACATACCCAGCCTCCCCTGAGGGCATCGAACCAAGAGGCCGGCTTGTTTTGGCTTCTGACAGGTTTGTGTGTTAATCTACTGCTTTTTTTTTTTTTTTTACCTCCTAGCGACATTGAGCTATGCATCTCGGGGCAGCATCGCAGGACTTCAAAGTTGTCTATCCCCCCACAAACACACAGATCAGGCTGGGTGTGTGTATCTGTGTTTGCGTCTGTTGCTCTTCTATCCAGAGATGGGCTGGATGTAATGGAGCAGGCATTAGCAGATGCCCAGCAGAGACAGGCTCACAGCGAACAAGCTGATTTAGCTTGAAAGAGATGGCCTTCTGCAGAAGGGTGGGAGAAAAACCACACACACACAAATCATTCCACAAACTCCCCATCGAGCTGAAAGCGTACACCCACCCACTCTCTAGAGGCTGCGGTTATATTTACCTCGGGCAGAGTAAAGGCAGAGGAGAAAACTGGAAAACTAAGGCGAGGAGGAGACGTTTCTGGCCGTTGAGAGCGAGTGGCGAACACTGGAGACAGAAGCTCCCCAGTGACCAGACTAGCCTGGTGGAAATGCATCACTGCCTACATCCACAACGCTACAGGCAATATTCTCTCCCCCTGTCTGGCTCAGAGCTGCTCTTCCTCCGCTCATTCTTCTGTCACCCATAATAGACAGATTGTATGAAGATGGCCCCCAAGCCGCCGTCCTGCATGAGCCCAACGTTCAAGCGTCTCTTTTAAGCCGTCTTTTTGAGGGCTTGCCTGGGCTCTTTTTGAGATGTAGCCTGATACACATCTATGTATTAAAATATATCCTATAACAGTGCAGTCTTTCTCTGCTTGCCAAGGGAGTCTGCTAAATAAAAGCCTTCATACACCAGGGGCATTTTGATATCATTTTTTGCACTTCAATGTATTTTCACACTTTTTTTTTAGCTTCTGCACCCTAAGTAAAGTCATCAACAAATCACATGGACATATTCAAAAGGTACAAGGTTCCACGATGACTAAGGCAGCACAGACCAGCTCCACTCCTTCTGCTCTTACCTTGTACAATAAAAGACATAAACACTGCTCTGAATATCGGACTACATTCATGTCCCATTAATGCACTTTACTACCTTGGCTTCTTACCCAGTCTCAAGTGGTTGACGTTGTGGAACCTCATAGGTAACGCTCCAATACGTGGTTAGCGTTGTGAAACGTTGTGGTCAACGCTATCATTTCTTGTTAACGTGGTGAAATAGCCACAGGTAACGTTCTAAGACGTGGTCAACGTGGTGAAACAGTCGCGGTTAGCACTGTCACTTGCGTTTGGAAAAAAGCATCATGGTCATGTTTGTAATACAAGGTACGGACGTAACGCCATGTTACTTAGTGGCATAGCATCGCGTCACGTAACATTGTCAGTCAAAATCAATCAATTTTCTTTTCAGATGGAACCCTACTTTTCACTCTGGACGTAGATGGCTTTACAGTACAGTTAGCCTCATAGAGACGCTGAAGGGGGCCTTTTGGTTAGTGGAATCAAACACAGTGGAGTGAGACCAGGCTGGGCTGAAGTTTTCAAGCCCCTTCACTGTTATACGTTTGTAGAGAAAACTAGATGACATACAACTCTTTTAACCTTGAGTTAACCGGCTGACTGCCAGCAGATATTACCAGGTCAAAGGCTTTTGAACACCCGCACAGGTCACAATTCTGTACACATATAGCTTTCATCATACGTGCATGAACAGGTCAGTAATATAACTGTACCCGACACCCTTAATACACCAAGACTGAGATACACCTTTCCGCTCTTATTGGCAAATGTTTTGTACGTTGGCAATAAACCTGTGTCTGATTCAGATTTCTGACACTGCATATGTGACACCTTGACAGTGGCAGGAAGCGGCCTCTTCACACCTGTTTGGATATTAGCAGAGCTAGCCAAGCTAGCTCCTGCTGCTGCTTAACACTATTACACACACAGTGATCACACTATTCATCAATGTATTTTTATTCATCTTTTTACCTCTAAGACATGGCACCTGTCACCCACGTCTGGTCAGCCACTACATCCCAGGCAAACCCTCCCCTAACAGGACGGCAGATGCATCCAACACGTGGGTTCATTACACAGCTCATCAGCAGCATGCCTCTCCTGGGTGTCCTCAGCATGATTACAAACTAGCTTAGTCCACTTGGCAATGATCAATGATCATTGCCAAGTGTGTATTTGTACTAGTCTGTATTTATGCCAGCACAAATTGTCCTACAGTGCACAAATAAGATCCCCTAATACAGTAACAGGGTTCACATTTCCAGCAGTGGAGGAACAGAAAGCTATTTTCTCATCCCTCTGCGTCGCTGCCTCACTATTTGTGTTCTTGCAATTTTTTTCTAAGGGCCTAATTTACTATCTCTTCAGTGTGATCTGAATGGACAACTTGCTTTTGTAATAATTCAATAAAACAATGTCGATATTCCGGCGCTATCTGAGAAGCAGAAACGGAGAACTAATTGGTTTTGGTTTCTTGTGAACTACTACATTTTTGGCATTTCGCGTCTTCTGTAAACGTCAGTCAGCAGCAACTCCTCCGGCTGGCTCACCTGCCCTCAACAGGCTGACTACCAGCAGACATTACCTGGACCAAAGTCATTTTCATGTCAGCTCTATGGAAATAAATAAACAGTGTATTGATTTGTTGATTTTATTTCCCCATCCACCGTAGCAAGTGAGGGGATCTGCCTGTAGCAAAACAGACAGACAGGGAGCCCGTATCCATCAATATAGGTTCAATAGTTCAAAACACAAAGATGGCGGGGTATTTGTGAGATTTAAACAGCTGTCAATGCAGATTACTCTCCACTAAACGCAAGAAGCTTAAGAAGATGCAAGGAGTCTCTGTCAGACCACGTCTAAGTGAGTCTGTGTGGGTTGTCCAAGTCCAAAGGAAGTTACCAGATATGTCCAACAATTCTCATAAGGCTGCAGTTTCATACCATACTCAGAAATTCTCAGCAACGTTTCTCACCTCAGCTCCACTAGAGGCAGACACATCAAATGTGTCTGAGGCAGAACCAACAGCATGCTTTTGACTGGAGAACACCCGGATGTTTTTCATGCTCTCCTTTAACTGCTTATCTCTGACATCCATCTTAAAATGTCCAGCAATTTTCACTGTGAACACTGCTCCAATAACTCCTCCGACAGAGCTCTCAAAAAGTCCTCAACAGTAGGCATACCAAACAAGATTATTACCTCTTAACTGCCCCAATACACACAAACCCCAAAACTGATGTGTACAGAATAAAATCCCCGTTGCACTCACCCACCAACAAACAGAGCTCGATTGGCCAAGACACAGCCAAACATCACCGCTAACTGACCCGAAGCAGAGTCTTCAGCTGCTACTTGTGGTGGGTACTTATGCACTTAAACTCGCAGGCTCGGTAAAGCAACCATAACCTGGCAATCCCCCTGCAGCTTCGAATGTGCCCCCGAGACAATTGCTACATCCAGTCACCACACTAGCACAAGCCAGACCCAGACTCCGTTGTCTCTGGACCCTGGACCTAAAACCAATAGATAATTGAGAATTAAGACATTTTCACAAAGCGCTTCTATTTTAACAGGAACAGCTTTCCTAGCCTTTACTGCACTCGTTCATCAGGAAACACACCGTCCATTTAGTATTTATTCTTGCCGTATGAGAAGGATAGTGAATGAAACTGTTAGATACATCAGTGTCATCATAAGCAGTGATTAAACACTGACTTTATCATGAATAATCAGCTCAGCCATCATCGTGAAATTGCTTGAGACAATGATGGAAGATGAAATGATGTGTAATGATAGCTGACGCTCTGGATTAACAGCACTTCAACAGCAACTCTTTCTGTGTACATTATAAGTGTCTATCAGTAAACCTTGACTGTACACGATGTTCTGCAGGAAACACTTTTGCTTCTCTGTGAATTTGAGGAGACGTAACCAGCTGCCCGCTGAGCAGTGAATGTAGCTGGCAGTGAATGTCAGAGTGAGGCCCACAAGGCTACCTATGATCTGCGTGTGTGGTGACAAGTTGGGTCAACTCCGTGCCAGTAAAGCAGCAGGGAGGACTTTTAAGCTGAGAATTATCTTGCGAAGATCCGTTTGGATCCGGGTAGCGCTTTTGTTGCAATTGACAACATCCAAATAAAGCAGCATTTGAGAGTAGAAAACGTAATATTGTTATCTTAGACCCCTTCGCTACTGCTGCAAAACAACTGGCTCATCCACAGAATGAAAACGGATGAATTCCTCTGGCTTCCAAGCACTTTGGAAAAGAATGGCATTGTGCTGCTATTGTACAAGTGAGTCAATAATGTCTGTCACACTGGCAGCAGCAATTATTCCACTCCTACCGGCAGCTGTCGGTTTTCACAGTTGTAAAGATAACGTTCAGAGGCACTTTGCTGGGGTAAAAAAAGGGAACGCAATGATGGGTAAAAAAATCCACTGTGGTGAGTGACAGTGTTGTTAAACTCAACAGTGAGCTTTGAGGTTTGATCTTCGGCTTGTTTTCTCTCACTGGAGTATGAAACATACAAGAAAGGAAGGCAGGTAGGCCGTGGGAAAAATTGCATACTGGACTGAGGGAGAGTGGGCAGGGAGAAGTGGAAGAGAAGATGCTGCCTTCGACTGAAGTGGAGGCAGCCTTTCCCAGAAGAGGATTCATGCAAAGACCTGAGCTGTATGAGCGTCTGATGAGATGAAAGCCTCTTGACAGAGGAGGGCTGGAGGTCGGCCTCAGTGGAAGGCATCACGTTGTTAAAGTTCAACCTTGCAGAAGCTACTCAAACTGTCTGTCCACTCTCTCCTCGCCCAGGCCCTGCCCTCCTCATCTATCATGACCGACTGCCCACGCTCACGGCCATGATTCAATTCCTAGTCCGTATAACAACACGGAGCGGAAGACTTCAATGCCGTGGTAGTCTGAGGCGCTGAGAGACAGGAAGGGTATTTGATCCAAAGACAAAAGGAGCAAGGAGGAGGAGTAGTAAAACTACCTTTCCTCGGGTCAGTCTGTCAATTAGCCTGGTTCTACCCAACAGCCAGAAAGGTTTTTCAGGTGGAGAGAGAGGCTCAGAGACAGAGGGGAGAGATAATGAGGATGAAGAGCTGGAGCTGACTGGTCTTTGAAGAAAGGCAGATGGAGAAGAGAGAGCAGGAGCTGACTGGTGTCTGTGAGAGCCTTGCTGGCGATTGGTCTTCCTCTGTCTCAACCTTTGTCTCGTTCACAGCGAGAATGCTCCGTGATCCTTCTCACCGTATCCCACACAGCAACAGGAAATGTGTGCTGTCGTTTATACCACTACGTCCTCCCTGACAGAAATGTGAGATGTGCGGGGGAGGGGGGCGGGGTTGTGAAACAAATTGAGGTCAATCCATGCGGCTCATGGGGAAACAACGTGTAGCAGACAGACAAATACAGTATCTGTGGCATTCATACGGAGTGAGGATTTACATAATGTGACAGTGCATTAAGAAACATCCGGGACACAGATCATTCCTCTAATCCTGGTCGACACAAAACCTACACACCCTGTCAAGCCCACCTGATCCTATTGCCCAATCCAGTACATTCTGTTTTTACCTGGCAGCTGAATTCATCGAGCAGCCGTGTGGGGATATCAGTTTGGGCTAGATTGCAGGCCGCATACATTCCCAACTAGGGCTTAAGTTGGATTTTCAAGAGCCCTATATCATATCATTTTTGCAATTTGCATTGTGCTCCTTTACTCTGCCATTATCGTGATTGAGGGATGTCCATTGTGGGCAGATCAGAGAAAGTACTTTGCATAGGGTTCCCAAGCAGTGATCTATGCTGGGAGGGAGGTAATACAAAACAACAGTTTAGAACCACTAACATCAGATTAAGAAATCCTATTTTGACATAAAGGCAAAGCTGTCAGAAACAGATGGAGTGCCTGTGAAATCCTTGCCAATCATTCAAGTCAAAAACAAGATTATCTCCAGTGGGGGAGGAGAGAAAGTGGTCCCTCATTTGTTATTTTTCAGCCAGTCTCTCTCACTCTGATAAAGCCAGACTATCTCTGCTGCAAATACCAGCCTGAGATGATGTCAGGCAACAGCAATCCCTCTTTGGCTCCAACAGACGTGCGTAAATGACTAATGATCCTATCATACTGACGCTATGACAGAAATGAAGAGGATATTGGAATAACAAAGTGAAGATAGTCTGGCTCTTTTTGTGAAGCATGTGTTTTATCTACCCTCCATACATCAAGCAAATGTTGTGAGACGCTCTTTGTTTTTAGACAAAGTTAGTACGGAGGCGCAGACGCCATGCCGAAGATGTGTCTCAGTTAAAAACACCAGAATTAAGTCTTCAAGTTGTCAAATATTACTTTTTGTTGTTTCACAGCCCGTATCAGCAGGAAGCCAAACACAGTTCTGACACCTGTGGCCTGTACTATGAAGCAGCATTTGTGGATAGCGAGGTAACTTCAGGCCTAACTGGGTTTTCAGTCCCATGATGGAGGTTATGTTGGAGATAAGAGATCAACTCCTGTATAAGTGCTGCTTACTGACCAGTCAAAGCTTGGTTCATTGATCGTTAGATATTATTAGATGAAAACGTCGACATTAAAGTAATAATCCAGCCTGAAAGTAACACAGTTAAAACAGACGTAAAGGAAGGACAGCTGGTATAAATCAATGACTGTGTGAATGCGTGAATTATTTATTGTTTCTATATTTTATAATATCCATGTCTCATCTAGCACTATCAATCTAACTATAATTACATGGGTTTATTATGTTAAATGTGTTGCAGATGTATTCTGATGGCATATATGACAATATTTTAGCCTTATTCTATTAGCTGTAACCCCGGCAGTATGAAACAGACTTAAATAGAAAAAACTAAAATCTGTATATATTATCCTCATACAGTCATATCATATATTCATGTGTGTCAGCTTCTTGAGCAGTGTGTTGCAGTGTGACATGTAGGAGCCGTGTCTTATGCCGTGTTCACACCAAATGCGTCGTTTTTTTAACACGCGTCGAGATTACATACAAAGTCTATGCACAGACGTGATGAGACTGGCGCGGCGCGATTTTGCGATGGCGTGGCGCGTTGGACGAGTTTTTGCGGCGCGATGGACGTGTCCACTGCCTCCATCGCGCCGCAAAATCGCCAACGCGTGAGTTGAAATTTTTCAACTTCTGCGAAATGATCGCGTGTCGCTGTGGCGCGATAGCCTATCAGCGTTGAGTTGCTCCCCCTGTCATCACTGACTTCCTGCCGTTGTTGAATCAGGAAATAAATACTGTAGCCGTCTGTGTTCACCCAGAGCTCTACGATACCTCATATCAATAGAGACCGGACCAAACTATGTGTATAAATGTGTGTGTACACTGTTGAGGCTAAAACTCACACCCCACAGAGAGAAGGCCAGAGCACGCACGCGTGTCCGGCTGATTTCCACAGTCGACACGCTGCGATAAGAAATCTACCAAGACTGGTTTACAATTATAAGGAATTTAATTCCACTGATGCAAGTACGATTACAGTTAAACATTGGAGTACATACTCCTATGAAATATTAAATCAATAAAACCCCGTTTGCAAAAAACTCAACACAGCTTCTCAGGTATAAAAAACACGTCCGTCTTCTGAGAGCCATCACGCGAGAGAGAAAAAAAGTCTTTAAAATCAAACCTCCCACATATTCGTTTGCGACTCCTCCCCTTCCGTCTATCTCAATTGCTATTGGCTAACTTCCCTAAACGCCTATCTCCACATCTCTCTCTCCCTGAGCAGCTAACACATTCAAATCCTGTCAGTTATGACTTACTCCCTTCTATGATAATCCTTCAGTATAAAAGCTACACTTCTGCAACCTTGGCAGAAGCTTCATGTCTTATTAGCTCCTAATCTTACAACACTTTATGTTTATCTTAATTATGCATTCCCAAAACCCTTATGATTATGACTAATTATGAATTCTTAATTATGAATTATTAAACACTTTTATTATATCTACTAACTACAGTTTTTTGCTCAAATTTCTTACAATTCCCCCCTAAGCCACAGTTCACTGTGAGTTAGCTACTCAAATGTCCCTGGAGACCTCCCCCCTACTCAATCCAGGGAGAGGCTCCCTATCTATCTAAACAGTGACAAACAATTCATATATACAGATATCATTTCAAGTATTCCTGTTCGGTCCGTTTCACCCTACGCTTGCATCGCTAACGCAAAAAAGGAAAAAATCGAATGCGTTGAAGTTCACTGCCTTCCATGTCTTGGGGCTGGCAGGATCAGGATACAGTCTGTAGGCTAGAGAACACATACTGAGAAGCCTTGACTGTTCTTTTACACATGACAAAATCACATTTCTTAATCCTTACACCCTAAAATCCCCTTATAACCCATTAAACAAAAAATAAAATCTCAAAATACTCATCCAAAACAATCCGTCTATTTCCCAAATTTCAAATATCTCACCGGATGTTTTAGAAGTCCATCTGGGCCTTTATCAGGTCCTTCAGGATCTCCGAGAGGATGGTCAGGAACCGCTCGTGAAGTTCTGCTGGTGGCCTCATCTAGACTGTGGCCATCAGAAGCTCCAATTCTCCCTCATCCTCGACACATAACTGGTTGCCCTGGACTGGTGTCTGGCTCATCGTTGAAGCAATAAACCCCTGTAGAAGTCCACGGATGCAAGGGAACCCCCATCCACAAACGACTAGGAGGCCTACGACGACAGCACACAGAGTAATTACGATTGACAAAAATGTATGTTTCCACTTGCCAAACATACTTTCCAACCAGTCGGTGAATGGATTCGTGACACCAGAGTTCTCCAGAGCCCTGGTCACCGATCCATCAGGAGCTGTGTTATTTGGAATGAAAGTACAGCACGCAGTCCCAAACATCTGGCAAACGCCACCTTTCTCTGCTAAATCATATATAATGCCATTCTGTTCTGCAAGGTCATTAAACTAGTCTTTGCCAGCTGTGCATGCAGTCCTGATATGGCGTCCCTGGTGAAGTTTACAAACCGCTGTTGGTTATAGTAAATTTAGTTGATCCAATCGACATTTTTATTAATCGTCACCCTCTGAGAGAAAACAGATTCTAAATCTGCTGCTATTTGATTTCTGGCTTGAAATTTGCTAGACACCCCCCTTGGCACCCTTATGACATCTATGGACACTTGGTCATCAAAGGCTCCCTTCGGGCTACCGGCATCTCTTTTGGATCTTCTGTTAGCATGTGGGCGTGGAGAGATGCGTTCTCTATAAGTTGGGTCATTGACAGGCAAGATATAGAATGACAATATAAGTTGCACCAACGCACATCTACCTGTCCAATCTTTAGGCAGGATTGGATATATGGTTCTTCCTCCACACCACCACCATAAATCAGCTCTGGGTGCTGTCTGTTAACACACTGTTATATAGATAGTCGCTAGCCTTGTGACTGTTGCTACAATTTGCTTCAATAATACTACCTACATTGGGCCCCATAGCTGTATCTTTTAGTAAACAGAGTTAAAATACAACTAAATTCAGGACTTAGGGGTCTAAATCTTGAAGGAACTGGTGTTGCTAGGGGTCTAGGTCCTGAACACACAATACAATCTGTACTTCTCTGACTTGAAGCCGTATATTGTACCCACCATAAATTCCCATCTGCCATTCCAGTTTCCACCCCCGACCTCTCTGCGTCAGTCGTATGTCGAACCTGATCATCCACGATCTTTTTGGCTGGCTTAACAATAATCCTAATGAGCCCTTGTGGGGCAGGACTATCAGTAGTTGCCTTTCCCTGTACTACGTAAAGTCCTCAGTCAGTCAATTTTGGGTCTGTTAAGGTAAGTCTTAAAGGATTACATCTACCCACCCCCTTTCTACACATCACAGTCATAATATGATAACAGCTTCCCATACTTATTTGTGGCGGGCCCACACTGGTCAGTTATGATGCACAAGGTTTTGGTCATCCAACCGTAGGTGTGTTCATACTTGGGACAGGAAACTACTTCTCAGAAGTCGAACTGGACCGTTGATGTTGTACCTTCTTTGAACGTAAGAGTGAGAGTTACATTTTCATAGGTGAGTGTCTTCAGAGAAGCCTCTCTATGTGGCCGGAGATCGGTTTGACTAGTTACTGAGGCTAAATTTCGAATCTTGATATAGTCATGCATGTGTTCTGATTCCTGTCTGTGGTTAATTCCCCATACTAAGAGGGAAACTACTGAAATCAGGAAGCAAGTAATTACAGACTTCCATAACCCTAGACCCTCAGTCTCCTAATGGAAGGCCTCGCTTAAACTGTGGGGGAAACATCATTGTCAGTACTGTCTAAACCCCTCTTTTGAGGTGTCTTTAGCTTCAAATTTTGCCTGTTTGATGTTCAATCCTGTCTCTGCGAGTGTCTCACTCGTTACCTTCGCTGCTGTACAGTGAGTGAGGTGGTGCCAAGTCGCTCCCATTTTACCTTTACTGCATGTGAGGTTGCCAATACTACCTCCCATGGACCGGTCCACCTTGGTTCACTCCACCTGCGCTTGTGGACTTTTATCCACACCAGACTGCCTGGTGACACGTCAGCCTGCTTCCTTTCGTCAGCTGCTGCTTCTGCATTTGTCACCTGAGAAAACAAAACTCGGCTCATGTTAGTTAGAGCTCCCGTATATTTCTCAATTTATAGAGTTAGCAAGTCTAGGCTAGGACCTATCACTGAGTTAGAAGACTTGGATTTTGCTGTATTTAAATTCAAAATACTTGTGGTTTATCATGACGTTATTAATCTCAAAAATTTTGAGTAGCTCCTATACTGAAAACTATTCTAAATGTGGATCTACAAAAAATGTTTGACACCTTACCATATCCCCCCTTCACCACGATATCTCTGCTGTAAGAGATCACGTGGTAATCATCTATGTATATTGGCTATACACTGAACCTCCCCATGGTCCTGGTGACAGCATGGGCATCTGTTGATGTCTCATGGGAGGAGGTCCAGATGGTCCTGGTCGTAGGTACTGCTGATGTTGTGGTGGGAACGGAGCATGTTGTGGTGCTGCACTGATCGGTCCTCCTGCTCTTTCATGAGGGCAATCTCTCACCCATTGACCTTCTCTCCCACATACGTAGCACTCTCCTCTACTTACAAGACCTTCAGGCCCCCCACTTTATAGTTACCTCTCCCTCTTTTGGATGCACCACCTCTGCATCGTGGTGGAGGCTTATAGTACACCACCGTGGGGGCTGGTACTGCTGGATTTTGTTGCTGCTGGGCTTCTGCTGCTATCATCTGTTTCTTGGCCTGAAATTTTCTATTTTGCTCTCTGTCGACCTCTGCTACTTGAAGTTTCAGCAGTCGCCGCTGCATTCTCTTTATATCCTCGTCGTCTTTACTTTCTGCTCGTCTTTCCTCTATCTGCTGTTGCAAATCTTTTCTGATGCGTTCTACTTCTCTTACTTCACATTTTAGTCTTCCCACCAGTTCTCCTACTTCCCTTACTTCACATCTTAGTTTTCTTACCAGCTCTCCCACTTCCTTCCTCTGCTTCTTTAATGTAAACATTTTGCAGCCTAGGAGTATTCAAATGTGTGTATTGAATGTGCACGCTTGTCATCACATGAATCAAAGTCAACTCACCCTCTGTGCTGTATTGTGTGCGGTCGCTGACTCCAAAACTGGGATCCACTGCGCCACTTCCCAGATCTGGACCCACTCAACCACGCACCTTGACGAAAACAAACACAAAACTGCCCAAAGTTCAGCAGTAAATGTTAGCATACGTCTGTACTTTGCTACAGACGTATCGTTGACCTCTCAACTATGTTAGCGCCGTCCGTGTCAAAATTGATTCTTAGGATCGATGTAAAACAGTAAATGTACCAAAATTAGTCAATACTGGATATGTGAAGGAATCTCGAATCCAAAATTGAAGTTAGAATTCCTAAATCAAACTCAACATCTAAATCAGAATCAAAATCAAGATCACAATCCAGTTCCAAATCAGAATTCGAAAGGTTTAAAATCTGAAGTAAAATTAAATTTAAAAATAATGAATAATTAATCAATTAAATATTAAATTCAACTTCAAAAAATCAATAACTGTATTCAAAGATATTCAATCAGAAAAACCAATGCAAGTCAAACTGTTGAACTACAATTACAATCCACACTGAAATCTTTGACACTTCATCAACCCCACACTGCACAATCATGAATCTCATTTACTAATGAATCACAATTAAGTTCAAGAATTGAAGAAGCACAACTGAAACCATTAATGTTTGTTGGAATGCTAAATTAAAACCAAAGTCAACAACTAAAGTTATAATGCTTAATTAAAACTAAAGTCAGGATGTAAGCTTAAAGATCATAGACAATGAATATCTCTAAATAACTCTATCGTTGTAATTGATCTATTAACCCACTGGGTGGCGTACTTCTTGTAATATTATAAAACTATGCTGTGATTGCCTCTCTAAGCCACCAGATGTCAGACTGTTTTAGTACTAATGTAATTGCAGATTCTAAACACTAGGATTATTATTATCTAGCAGTTACACCTCCTCGCCGCTAGGTAGTGGAGTTGCTTTCTGGCATTTTGTTCTTCTTCGTTTTCTAGCTTGCCGACAGGAAGTTATCTAACCGGATGTTATGCTAACGGATATGCTAACAGCTATATTAACGACAAAAATGGAGCTTCTAATAAAGGATACGCACACACACGTTTCACCAAAATCCCACACTTTAATTCCACTCATACACCCTCTGTCCCCTCTCACAATCCACCGGTTATTTTCTTTATAAGCATCTTTATTTCACATTCACAGTATAGCAAAGGCCGGAGCTACTCGTAGCTAACGTTAGCTTCCCCGGTGACAATTACAGCGTCAACATTGATATTCACCATTGAAACGTATTTCCACACTGCTAAAACACAGACTAGTCACACGTATTATTGGACTTATTGTCCGGTTTTATTGAACCTTAAATCCTCTGGTTTAACAGGCTATCTAGCTTCCTCAGGCCCGAAGATTATCATGCATGCTTTTTGCGAGTCAGACTCCAGCAGTTAAGCAAACACTACTCCAGTTCGCCTGGATACACCAAATGCCTTATTATTCTATTTCTCCGAATCACCCACACGATCGCTATTTTAATGCACGGCCAAAGGTAAACCGAGAGAGTCTTCCAGGACCAGTGTATCACCACTTGTGACCCGCAGTCTCGGAAGCTAACTCACTCTAGCCTTAGCTTCTTCTAAACAGTTTATCTAGCTCAACCCAAAATACATGGACAATGCCCACAAAGGATTGCAAACCTAAGCCTCTCAAAGCCACGATATATTGATAAGAAGAGGAACCTGCAAAGAGCTCAAAGGATATTAAGAGACTAAACCCACCCAGCCACAACCTGTTCACCCTGCTGCCATCTGGAAAAAGATACAGAAGAATCAGCTACTGAACCACCAGACATCAGAACAACTTCATTCATCTTCCTGTGAGACCCTTTAATTCATCCTCCACCCTCCAAATATGATTTTATGTTTTGTTGTGAGGCAAAATGGGATTCCAATCTGCATTTCCTTGTGCAACCTTGTTGTAGCCCTAGAGCCCCCCTAGGGGGGTTTCCGGTTTTACGGAGCAAGCTTAGCGTACAGTGTGTATAACAATGCACTTATCAGGAACGAATATAATGATGTTATACACCTGATTAAACAGCAAAGCCTGGGCTATAAGATCATGTCAGCCGTCTTTACATGCTCCAAACACACTCAAAATAAACTAAAAGAATGCGCCTTGTTGATTGTGACTGGCTAACAGTGCTGTCAATCTTTTTCACGTGGGTGTAGCTCAATTCTCTAAGCTCTGACGGGTCGAAGGAGGGGTCATTCACTCATATTGACCAATGGATGGCTTTGGATTTGGATGGATTTGTTTGGATTTGTTAACTATGGACATTTTGCAACTTTTGGAGAAACATTTAAAGCTATTTTAATTGATTGTTTTGCCAATTAGGGGCAGCAGCTGTAAACCCTACACTGACCTATTATCCCCTTATAAAGGTGGCTGACATGTAGGCAGACAGTAGCAGACACAAAGTAACATTAGCTTCCATTAAGACTTGTGTTTGTGTCTCATGATGAATGTTCACTGTCTTTCAACTCTTTCTTTTCCTCCACCAACTCTTTAGGGAAATATCTGTCTCTTATACTGCTAAATGTTCAACTATGTTCATCAGCTAGTCTCTAACTGTGTCTGTCAGTATTAATACCGCTTTCCCTGGTGCATTCATGACAAAAGGCATAAGGGCAACGAGACGTGTTTATAAAACTACTACTATAGCCTGCTAAGTGTTTTAATTTCAGTTTAGTTTATTTCCTCATAGACCTGTACAGAGCTTTTCAGCCTTTGTCAACCAAGGTCATTGTGTGACACCCCTCCCTTCCACTTGTGATCTGTACTCAAAGACACTTTACACAAGTTATAAGTCAGAGGAGCGGAGGCTGCCAGAAGGAGTTACGGAGGGATCTGTGAGTGAGGAGAGGGACTTTGAAATGGATTGAAATGTTCTATTATTAAGGACTTTGGATGATGCACCATAAAGAATGCTGTTGCAGTCGTCAATTCTTGATTTGATGACGGCATGGATCAGAGTTTCTGCAGCATGATGCAAGAGTTCCCTGAAAGGTTGGATGACAATGGACAGGGCAGGAGCCCATAAGCATCACTACTATTCAACAAGCCCACCAATCATAGAGCATTAACACACAGTAATCATAAGGAGATTTACAGCAAACAGCAGGCAAATTTGTTACAATAAGGGTCTCTGAGGAGACAAAAGCTAGATTGATTGTATAACTGTAGAGTAACAGCTCAGTGATATTTGCACAGTTAAACTATATTTCTCAATCTCTGAAGGTGTAAGAAAACAACTCAGCCTCAAACTTCTTCCAACTGTGTCTAATCAATGTAGAATTAAGTCAAAGGAAGAAGTAAATCTGACAATCCACTGCTCACTCAGCTAGAAGGACTTCATTCCCTTTTATCAGAATACTCCCGCACGGTTAGAAGATCAGGTTGCCTGTTCTTAGAAATGTGAGGTCTTTGATCAGTCAATCCACATAACTCCCAGTGGTTAAGAAATATGGCTTTATCCCCTGAGAAAAGCTTCTGTGATTGATTGTAGTTCTGGAAAAGGAGGACACAAAAAACTAACATGACAGGAGACAGAATATGGCTTGAAATGTTAATCCAACTCTCTTTGAGTGGAGCGTTAGATTGATGGAAGAAAACATAGATGAAGTGACCTGAAGGTAATTAGTTGTCAAGGTAATCAACATGATGAACAGCCTGCTCTCTGTTGTTGAGGACTTCTCGCCACCGCCAGTGGATTTTACCGGACTATCGGACAGGGATGAAAAAGAGGAAGAAGACAACCATGAGGAAGTGTTTTCTGGAGTGAGGCCATTCATGTACATGCTCCGAAGACGGCAGTGATGCTGGTGAAGGATTGACGCAGTCACATCCCCGAAATAGAGCTGATGTATGACAATGTAAGCTCGTCAATATTGAAATATTTGAAATATTTAAAGTGTTAACAATTCGTCCAGATGAGAAAAATAATGTTGTGTTTCTCAAAAATCTGTGGCAATCCATCTAATAGTTGTTAAGACATTTCACTGCCAACTAAAAATGTTAACCTCGTGGTGTCCTAATGACTCTGGGTTTTGCCCGAGTCATTAGAATGCATCATCCAGGAGCCATGAATGTATCTTACTGGATTAATTACAAACTCAGTCAAGATATGTCAGTCCAAACCAGAACCCTGTCCCTCTCCCGACTTGACCAGCTTGACCAAAGACTATTTTCCACCTCGGTGGGGAAACCTGTTACATTCCATTCAATTCTTTTGTCCTTGACATATTTCACGCTGGAGCTGAGTGGTAGAGTGGTGAACTGGCCCACTGACTGACTGGCTATGCCATCCTGAGTGCCATGCCACTATGGTGACGAAAACACTGATCAGATCAATGAACCAACCAAAAAGTGAAATGGTTTGACCCAAGATCTCCCCCAGCAGAGCCCTTTATTCTGCAGCTGGAATGTAGGGGACACATGAAAGGCTTCAAGGCTTGGGCCATTATGCAGGAGCAAGGCCATGCAGGGTCTTAAATTGAATGAATAAAACCCCAAATCTACCAACTCCATAGTTAACAGGTAACCACTGAACAGGTTCTAAAGCAGTCTTGTCGTCTCGTTAAAAGCCTCCCCGCAGCATTCAGAACACAGTTCTGCTTTAAACAGTGACTGACTAATACATGTTTTCTATGAGCTTATCGCAGCTGAGTGCGTCCGCTGCTGAGACCGTTCACTGCTACAAACCTGTACACTTGACTCAACCTGACTTGACTTGGCTGCTGCTGATACCGGCTCCCTGTAACTCTTCCTGTAATGAAGAACTGCAGCCCGTTTGCCACGAAATACTGACGCAACGGCTCTGGGTCTTTGGCGTCGGCAGATTTGTTCATGTACTAGAGTCAGAACAAGCCGTCCTCACCGGAAAAAATGCCAATCTGATTGTAGCCGACAGCAGATTGTAACATATATTATGTTTAACTACCTTTGTGTAGGCTGCAACCTGTAGTAATTATGATGGAGGCAAAGGAGGAAATCAGGTGATGTAGTTTAAAACCAACAAAGTCCACATAGGAAGGAGGTCTAGGTGGATGAACGGGTCAAACAAACACAAGACTTTCACGAGAATGTTGTTTGTGTCCTGTGTAAAACCAAAAGTCAACGTGTTGAGTTATTTAGGTATACAGTTATTTTAAGTTACGTGTAACCACGTCATGTACTACATCATGTATGTACGTAAAACACAGAAAATATTCCCTCTTTGGGAGTGATCTTTTCAGTTTTTCAAGATATCTTGGGATACGTGATCTAGAAAACAGATCTTCAGGCTGCAGCATGAACAAATGAAGATTGGATTGGATTCTAAGTTCAATTACACAGCAAACATCTCAGTCTCATGCCCACATATCTCATTTTAACTTCCTGCTGGTGTTAATACAGGCATCAACAGATATAAGTGAAGATGAACATTGTCATTAAAAACACAAATAAAAAATAACGTTCACATCATGTGGCTCTGATAGCGTTGCTTTAGGCCTGCCCTCGCCACGCAGTGCTCGTTCACTTTCACATCGTGTCACAGCACATGTATGAGAGCTGCGGTCCAGAGAGGATGAAAGAGGACCTGACTCTAATTGAATGTGGTTTGCACTAACTGGAAACAAAACAGCATGTAATAAATGTCCATTTTAAAGCTGAGCTGACATGACAGAATGGGGCCAATGAATTAGGCATACAGTAGAGATAGGATGTCTGCTGAGCGTGAAGAATCCGCTGTGCACGGCAGTGCTGGTTTCAAAATACATTCATATGGCCAAGTATAAAGCCCAAATTACTTTCCTCCGCTTGTAGCTGTGATTACAATGTTGTTATTTTACTGTAAGAGCTAAAAGATAAGCACTTGATATTGGAAAAATCGTTCTGCATGGTATCTGAAATAATATCTTGGGCTTCAACAATTAGTCGCTCAACATCAATTTTGACAACTGAGTAATTGAGTCACAATTGTTGTCTATCAGGCAAAAGTTATAAACTCTGGACTTTTTCCTCTCTTCTGTTTCTTTGGGTTCTAGACTGTTGGTTGGACAAAACAATTCATGTTAAAACGTCCCCTGGGGCTCAGGAGAAAGGAGAACAAACTTTCCTGTCAGTGCTACTCACTAGTAGGGTTGGGTACCGAAAACCGGTGCCGGTATGGTACTTGTTCCTATACGACCGGTATCTACCAATGTCCAATGTTCCTCGAGGTCTTAGTGTGTTAATGTGGTATTCTTGAGGGATTTTTCATTATTTTTTATCAATTATTGAGTGGTTAAAAATACAGATTGCACCAAATCTGTTTAACAATTTCTATCAACCCAAAACATGCTAGAAACATCTCATGAGACATAATCAAGCATGGGAATGGCCGTCGTATATATTACAGATTTATCACTACAAGTGATCCATTTCATATTGCCGTTATCTATTGTTAAGCCAATGATATGGAATGGTGCAGCTTCAGGTTGAGGTGAGCCCTCTCAGCCATCATGGTCTGAATCAAATGAGCAGCCATTAATAGAAGAGAATTGTGGAATTTGGGGCCACTGTAAGGCTCGAACAAAGCCATGAAGTGCATCTTTAAAGAACTCATATCACACATACTGCCATATAGCTCAATGAATATCATCACCTATTCCTTTTTTTTCTTCAAATGTTTCTTTTTTTAAATCATCATAGATAATGAAAATCACTAATGGGTTGTTGCCCACAGAAGCACCTTGTAATTTAGAAAGAACATCAGTGTACAGTAGTATGCATGCTGTGGTGCTCCAATTTATTATAATTTTACCTATAAAAACCCAGCAAGCAAAGAGGTTGTGAGAACAGAGAGCGAGTGAAGACATACCTGGAGGGCGGCAGAGAAAGAGATGGCAGGCGATGTGTGGGAACAGCTGCCGAGGAGAGGAGTGGAGAAGGAAGAAAGTGAGAGAATGGAGGAGAAGCTGGGGACCTGACACATCTGGTTAAGGTAAAACATAAAAAAGAAGCAGATCCAAAGTAAAACCCCAGACTCTTTCTTAAATAGAGCATGAAGACCACACGCTTGCTGAGTGGGACCAGCCTGTTGCCGGCAACCTGGGCCGTGATTGCATAGTTTATGGCTGAGGCATGATGGGTAAGGATTTAAGATGGCTGCCCTGAGGGCATACAGCAATACCATTACTCTTGATGGATTCCTTCTTCGCTCACATATTCTTTGCAGACGTCAGAGGGGCCACAAGGCTTGACTAATGCATGGCGTGATGATGGGATCAGAAGAGGCAGGGGAGGGATGCTCAGCAGCTTCACCAAACCTCCTGTTCCCTTCTCTATTTTCTGCTCCCAACCCCATCACTGCTCCACTCTGCACAGCACACGCCCTATGAAATAATGCTCAACATTCACAAGAGTGAAAAAGTGTTGGTATCGATGATAAGTCTGACGCTAAAAGAAAAGTGTTCCTGATTTTGAAGGGAATCTTTATTAAGACCAGTTGCTGGTGAACGTGATGAGGTGGATATTTCTTATTTTTAGATGTGTGGTTGTATGACGTACTTCTCCAGAGTCATTAGATGTTTCGATAAACAGAGAAGAGTAAAAGTACAGGACCAAACAATGTAGTGTTATGGATGGGTCAGCAGCAAAACCTATTTCAGATAACTAAAAAAATCAATATCAGTTTAAGTGTTCACTATATTTACAATATTACACTGCTTTACATGACCATCAGACAACCCTTCATGAAGGTGAACTGAAGCTGTTAAAATCCTTTTTTGGTTAGTTCAGATTTACCTCAGCCCTACAATAAAACCAACTAACCAATGGAGGCAGTGGTAGACCAGCAACTGCCATATTCTGCAAGATAAAAGGAGTCTTCTGTCAAAGGAGTCTTGTGACTTGGATGAGCTTCAGTTTCCTGTTGGAAAGGGCTGTCTGCCAGGTGAATTGATTATTACTATATTGAATAGGATAGCTATAATAAAGCTATAACAAAGACATTTCATTTTGTGTTGATTTTGGCGGTCCCTGTGGTCAAAAGTGATAGTGTTTCCGATACAGAGAATAACTAGATAGAAATATTGGTAATGGTCTCGTCTACTTATGTAGGTGAAATAAAGGCAAGAGTATAACATTGAGACTGTTTCATAACCCTTTAAACGTTTGTTACAGTAACTTTAAACAGGAAATCAAGAAAGGTAGAGACAAAAAAGACCATGCTCGGGCCAAACTGAACCATGAATAGTTCCTGTGTGTGTACTGGAGCAGGTAGGGTGGAGTACAATTATGTTCAGCAACAATGCTATCCCCCTCCTCTCCCAGCCAGCAGGTTCACAACAAGACTGAATATAAAATATCTGTGACCAAAAGACGGTTGGGAATCCTAATCTCGTATGATGGCTTAAAAAACCGGAGAAGCCATTTCACAGAGGTAGACAAAGCGTTTACCATGAGAACAACAATAAATGTACTCTTTAACTACACTCATTCTAGCAGTAGCCGTTGATCCTGTGCAGTATTAGTTATTTGAGTTTTTACGGAGAAAATAGTAATTCTGTTACACACAATCAAACATTGATTATCAATGTTTGTTGTTTGACTTGCTGGTAAGCTTGTGTGTCATACCTTCAGTAAACTCCTAAATTGTTCCTGTCTGCTGGATTGTCTGCATTTGGGTCCATGTCCTTGTTTCCTCGCACTCACCAGCTTGACAAGACCGAAAGAGATGGTGAAAAGTAGATTGTACTATTACTTTGGGAGCATGGAGTACGAGGCAACGTCAAATTTACCATGACGTACCAAACCCTAAAATATAAAAGCTGAAAGTTGGGATTTGCAAAGACATGGAGGGAGCATGCCTCTGAGAATAATAGTAAAGCTATGTTACAACTACTACAACTAAAGATGCCTTCAGAGTGTGTGACATTGTGTGAGATGGGTCCAATAAAATCATGTCACGCTGTATCACACTATAAAGCAAGGCATCTGTCTGTGTGCATGTGGGTATGTTCTTTCACATATCTCAATAACAGTTCTTACAGTCTCCTTCACACTTGGCTGGTGTACTTCTAGGGACCCAAAGGAGTGCCATGTTCAATTTTGTGCAATTTAGACACGGCTCAATGTTAATATACTCAAATATCAAACAGCACTCCTTGCCGCAGCGGGGGCGGAGCTTCAGGGCTCCGTGGACTGTCGTCTGCGGCAAACCTTTACAGGCCGCGGCTCATTGACTGTTCATTTTCACAACCAAACATTTATATGAGAGCAGAGGTGATTCAGCATCTTGCGTCATCCAGCCCTCTTCTGAAAAAGCAGCCCTAAAAGCTTTTTTTTCTCTGCCAGAGCCCCACACAAATCTCTTTCATTCTGTCCTCATCAATTTGGTTTGTGTTGTTTTCTGTTTCATTTACAAAGTATTTCCCAAATTGTTCTCTCGTAATCAAAGACAGACTGTATGTAAGAAGTGGCCGTAGTGACGTCACTGATTGGTTGGTAGACTGCCATTTTCAGGTCTTGAATAATGTTTCTTGTAACTTTTTTATGAACTGAAAACACAAGGGTCAAACAGACCGGACAACGCCATGGTAGCAACCTATCAATCACCGTGTTGCCCCGCCCTAAAGCATCCCCTGCTTTATGGTCTCTTTGACTGTAAATGGACCATAATTTACTAAATGAACATCATGCTGTATTGAAGAAGACTTGAAACTAGAGATTGAGACATAAAGTCATGTTTACAATGTTTACTGAGGTAATAATCGAGTCATTTTTCCATTCAACCAGAAGAGTCTCTCACTGATGGCCATTTGAAAGAACTCAAGTTTAAGGCACTTGAACATTTGCTTCACTTTCACTGGTTGCAAAAAATCCAAAATCTAAGATGGTGATGGCCGATATGTTGACCTTGAGGCTTCGAAACCGTAGTCCACAAACCAATGCGAGATTACGTCAATTTATATTATGAGAGTCCCAATTACTGGACGAGACTTATTCTAACATGTTCAACGAAACAGCCCCTCTGCCCATGCACTCTCTGCTCTATGGCAGGTAACAAAGTGATTACCTTTTGGTCCTTTTGCTTAAAAGGTGGATGGCATCTTCCCTCAAATAGCCTTCTGGTTGTTTCTTAGTAACTGCTCACATTGTTGATCACTATATTGTAAATTGTTAACCCTTCTTTTGTATTTATTATAAGATTCATCTCATTATATAACTTACAGTTGTATTTTTGTGGTTCAACATTCAATCTCCAGGTTTTTATATAATACTCTCCTGAATCCATGTGTCTGTGAAACAAGGTGTAAGAGGTTAGATCAATCAGCCTGAGGATTTCCTAGGTCTGCCCTATAATCAATATTCTTATGTGGATGATGGTTCTGAACCACTGTTATCTGTTAAATATGGGATCTGCCTTCTTGATTACCAACTTCTTCACACATTGCATGAAGTGTGAGTCAGCACATATTACTCACACAGGTCAGAGACATGCAGTGTAACTTCTAACGAGGAGAAACGTCATCATCCTCATTTCACCCTCATTTCACCCTCACATCTTGTGCTCACACACACTGAATGAACCAGCTGAGTCACTGTGCCTTTGTTTTGTGATGCAGGTGTGCGGAGCGCTGCCAGCCCTTTGGGCTGTGAGAGCTCGCTTAATAGAAAGGGTTTTGCATCTTAAAAAGCCCAGCGAACTTGGTGGAGGACTGTCGAGTTTCATACACAGCCCCGGCATACAAAGCGAGCTGCAGTTAATTGATGCTGCCGAGCTGGAGCCCTGTCTGTCTCCTCATTCTCCTCCAATGTCCACCGTAATGAATGACTATTCTCAGAGAAAGGCCTTGGCCCACTGTCTATCTATCTGTCTCGGCTACAAATGTTGTTTTGCCCAAATTGCTGTCACAATCGTTTAATCTGCTCACCCCAGAGAAAAGAGATACCCGCCTCGACATCTTTCACTGGTCCTCTATTGGCCTGCCTCTTCTCTCTCTCTCTCTCTCTCTCGTTCTCTCTCTCTCTCTCTCTCTTTGCCCTTGCAATGTGCTCTTCAGAAAAGCAGTCTTACCCTCTCTCATCCCCCTCTCCTCCAACTCCACCCTTGTTGTTTTCATTATTTTACCGTGAGTACACTGTCCTATTTCTCTCTCTGGTGACACTAATTGGAAAATAGCTCGAGGCTTTCCCTGGGCTGTAACCCCACCAGGCTCTTGTTGATTAGTGGCAACTTAAGAAAGTTGGACAGGAGAGTGGTGACATACAGCATTTTCTTCTTTCTATTTGTCCCTTCGAGCTATATTTTGTCCTGGTGACCACTGGACGGATATGGACGGGGGGGATAAGCAACCAAACACGGGCTAATGGGTGTGTAAAGATCCACAAAATAATCAACTCAGTGATACATCGACTGGATTGAAGGTTACATCCATGTTGAAGGAATACAATGGAATCAATGCCTTCTCTTGCGTTGTGGGTGGTACAATTCCATTAATTAGTTCGTCCAATTATTTATTGGACTAACTACATACTAAACTACTCAACATAATATAAATGAATAAGCGATAAAATAAACAAAATGAAGGGGATGAACAAAGAATATGATGAACAGTACAATGAATAACTAAATGAAAAGGATTACATGTGGCAAGGCAGAATCAGTGACTCGTATCATTAATTAATGTCTATCAATTAAATCCGTCGTTCAACGTTGATACCTTACATTTGGCACCAAACATTTATGCACCGTTCAGCAGCTGAGAGTTTGAGGGGCACCAGGGAAAAGGCACCTTTTATTGTATTTTAATTCAAATACAATGTAGATCTTTAGGTCTAAGATATTTCCATCTGAGATTATTGTATTATGTGACATGAAAGTCATTTACATCTGGGAATGGTATTGTTTCACCTGATGGCTCTGATGGGCAGATGGGAGGTTGAGCTGCATGCAGAGCTGTTCCTCTGTGGATGTCTGCATCCTGTTGGGTGATTGTAGTTTGTTGAATCTTCCATCTCTCGCTGGATTCGGCTTTCTCTGATATCTTCGGAACCTGGTCATTTTCTTCATCCAGGTCCGGCTTGCACCATTCTTCCTCGTCTCCATCTCTCTCAGCAGGATGCTGAATCATCGTATCACCCCAGTTCGTAGCAGCATGGGTCATTAGGGCACCTTTGCCGGTTTAAAAAGTATTTCATCTCAGAGTCTTTACTTTTAGACTCTTGCTCTCAATAGTTGCTGGACTAAATCTTCAACACGTTGGTGCATTGCAGGTCGGAGCTGCATGGCACGGGATTGGCAATGTTGATAGGTCAGAACCACAAGGCCAGAGAAGAGGCGGAACCGGCAGAGCTACGAAGGAAAGATCTGACGTGCAGGATTCATAGTTAAAAATAAGTTATAAATCATATTTGTCGTGTTTTAGAAACCGGTGAAGGAAGACACGTCTTCTTGTTTCTCAGGTGGGCTGGATGTCCTTTCAGCCAGTGGAGATGTTTGGGCCTTCAAGTCTGCAGACGGACAGAACTGTACTGGGGGGGGGGCTCCGCTAACTGCCGTTACTCCCGACGTCTACCCTGCTTCCTCCGGTCTGAGCGCGCTCGGCCGAGAGACCGGCTAGGATTACTTCTTTCTAAAACCGTAAGGGGTTGTTAAGTGGATTCGGTCTCTAGGATAACCTTTCAGAACTCAGTTGTTAGACATACAATGGCTTTAACTTTTTACTGCCACGAGGAACTTTTTACTACTTGAGCAAATGAATGCACTTGAGAAATTTACTTTAAATGCAGATTAGATATTTATTGCAGGTTATATTTAGTTAGTTTGCAAGGGTTAAGCTACAGCTCACATAAAATGTCACTACACTTGATTCGTTACTTTAATTTTCTTCTTCGATTATACTCATTCGTTTTAGATGCCGAGAAGGCTCGGTTGGAGCTGGATGTCCAATGGTGCGATGAAAAGGTTCTTTTGGAGTTGTTAGGAGCGAAGGTCTGGCCAGACCCTCGGTCCTCCTGCTCTCGCAGCGAAGTCTGTTCAACAGTCCTCAAAACTCAGTACAAAGTCTTTCTAGGGCTGCTGCGTCTTCTCCGTTGTCCAGTTGTTAAGAATCGAGCAGTGGGGAGAGGAAACCTCCGTCTTTAAATCTTATTGTCCACAAACAGCGGTCTTCTTTCCGTGAACAGAGACGAAGTCCTCAATACATCAGTTGCGATCGGCCGTATCTCCTCATCGGTGCACTTGGACGGCACCCGTGTTGAAATCCCAGTGTATTGCCTGCAAACGTCTCCTTTTATCCATCCTTCGGGCTTTGTCGGCCCCCCTTGTTCAATACATGATCTCATCCCCCCACCCTCTGGAGAGGGCGTTGGGTTCGAACATGTCCGGACATGTCCAGGCTTCATCCTATATCATGCCTCTATGACTCATCTCTTGCAACAGTCTTTTCCTAACCCCACCCATAACATCTGTTTCCTATTTTCTGCCAAGTCATCCTGACAAACACATTTATCGCAGCTCCGGTTACACAAGACATTTGTTAAACACTTATTACAATTGTTAAATCACTCTATGCATTACACATTCGTTATATAATTCATACACTTTATCTTTTGATTACACTTTATTCTGAGTATATGCTTTGTGCTTTTATATCCTGACTCTCCCTTGAATGTGCCAACATGTTACAGAGGCAGCTCTGTGGGCTCAACTCTTCTTGACAATATATATATATGATTTCACAAATATGAGGTCTATTGTATTGCGTGATAGTTTTACCTGTCAATCTTTTGTCATAATTGATAAGCATAATGTCATAAAAACAAGCCACCCAATACTTTCCCCCTTGATTCAATGGTCATTAAAGGTTACAAAGACGATGAGAAATGATATTAGTAACAATAAAGAACTAGAAGCGGAAATGGGGTCCATACATATTTTACTTAAAAAGAGTTGAAGACATTTTAGATTACCATAGTCTTGATGTCTTTCATTTTAGTTTTTACGGTGCAGTTTCATTTCATGCTTGAAATGGTGAATATTGTAAAATGAGACGATTTATAATAAAGGCAGCTTGTGTCCAGCTTATTTTCCCATACTGAAGAAACATCTCTTTTCTTGTGAATTAATCTCAGTCCTAGATAATATTTAAATTAAGTTCAAGTTCAAAGTTCAAAGTTCACTTTATTGTCAAAGTTTCCACATGTGTTATGCATACAGAAAATTCGAAATGCCGTTTCTCGCAGTCCCACAGTGTAATATAGACATGAACATATAACATATAATAGAATAAAATAGAATAAAGTTAAGAACATAAGGGCCTAGATAAAGGATTAAACAAGTAGCAGCAGAGAATAAAAAGTGACTGGTGCTGATAAAAAGTGACTGGTGCTGATAAAAAGTGACTGGTGCTGGATGAGGGAAGGGGTGTGAGGGGGAGTAGATGTCCTGGTATGTTCCATTTGAGGCAGTGGGGAAAGGTGGGTGAGGGGGAGGGTAGAGAGGTCAGGGGAGAGATGGCAGGGGGGGAGAGAGGGGGAGCGAGAGGAGAGAGGGAGGGAGAGAGTTCAGCATCCTGACCGCCTGGTGGAAGAAGCTGTTCCTCAGCCGGGTAGAGCTCGAACGGAGACTGCGGAACCTTCTCCCTGAAGGCAGGAGGCTGAAGAGGCTGTTGGAGGGGTGGGTGGGGTCACCCGCAATGCCGAGTGCTTTGCGGGTGAGGCGGGTGTTGTAAATGTCCTGTAGTGTAGGGAGTGAGACTCCGATGATCCTCTGGGCAGAGTTCACAATGCGCTGCAGGCTCTTGCGGTTGGAGGCGGTGCAGCTTCCGAACCACAGCGTGATGCAGCTGCTGAGGATGCTCTCAGTGGCGCCTCGGTAGAATGAGAGCATGATGGGGGGGGGGGGCTCCTGCTCGCTTGAGCTTCCTGATGAAGTACAGGCGTTGCTGGGCCTTCTTTGCCAGTGCAGTGGTGTTGCTGTTCCAGGTGAGGTCATCTGTGATTGTCACACCGAGGAATTTGGTGCTGCTCACCTGTTCCACAGCAGCACCATTGATGGTCAGAGGGAGGGGGGGTTGGGAGTGGGTTCTCCTGAAGTCAACAACAATCTCCTTTGTTTTCCCCACATTGAGGAAGAGATTGTTATTTTGGCACCAACGGACCAGCTGGTTCACTTCCTTCCTGTAGTTAGTCTCATCGTTGTGGCTGATGAGACCTACCACGGTAGTGTCGTCAGCGAACTTCACGATGTGGTTGGAGCTGTAGTTGGGTTTACAGTCATGGGTCAGCAGGGTGAAGAGAAGGGGGCTGAGCACACAACCTTGGGGGGCCCCCGTACTCAGTGTTAGTGTGTTCGAAGTGTTGTTGTTGACCCGAACAGCTTGTGGTCTCTCTGTGAGGAAGTCCAACAACCAGTTGCAGAGAGAGGGGCTGAGGCCCAGGTCTGTAAGTTTACACACAAGCTGCTGGGGGATGATTGTATTGAATGCTGAGCTGAAATCTATGAACAGCATTCTGACGTAGGAGTTCTTAGTGTCCAGGTGTGTGAGGGCTGGGTGTAGAGCGGAGGAGATTGCATCCTCTGTGGACCGCTTAGTTCGGTAAGCAAACTGAAACGGGTCCAGGGAGGGAGGAAGGGTGGATTTGATCTGCTTCATGACCAGCCTTTCGAAACACTTCATGATGGTAGAAGTCAATGCGACGGGGCGGTAGTCGTTGAAGCAGGCTGGAGATGACTTCTTCGGCACAGGAATGATGGTGGTTTCCTTGAAGCACGTGGGAACAACAGCCTGGCTCAGGGAGGTGTTAAAGATGTCGGTGAGGACATCCGTGAGCTCCTCTGCGCAGTCCCTCAGCACACGACCAGGAATGTTGTCAGGTCCCGCAGCCTTGCGGGTATTAATCCTCAGCAGTGTGCTCCTCACACTGGCTGGGGACAGGCACAGAGCCTGGTCGTCGGTGGGGGGGGTGGTTTTCTGCGCAGGTGTGTTGTTCTGTGCTTCGAAGCGTGCAAAGAAGCCATTGAGGTTGTTAAGCAGGGAGGTGTGACTGTCACAGGTCTGTGGCGGTAGTTTGTAGTCCGTTATGGTCCTAATGCCCTGCCACAGGCTCCGTGAGTCCCTGCTGTCTTTGAAATGTCCTGTGATTTTCCTGGTGTACAGTCGTTTTGCTTTCCTGATGCCACGGCACAGGTCAGCCCTGGCTGCTCCCAGCCCAGCTGGGTCTCCAGCTCTGAAGGCGGTGTCGCGAGCCTTGAGCAGTGTGCGGACCTCCCCTGTCAGCCATGGCTTCTGGTTGGCTCGGATGGTGATGGCTCTGGTGGTAGTTACATCATCAATGCACTTGGTGATGTAACCTGTGACTGTCTCTGTGTATTCTTGAATGTTAATGTGATGGTTGTAGGTGGCTGCCTGCTTGAACATGTCCCAGTCTGTGGTACCGAAGCAGTCCTGAAGTGCAGCTGTACTGTCCTCTGGCCACACCCGTACCTGTTTTGAAACCGGTTTGGTAACCTTTACCCTTGCTCTGTAGGCCGGTTTCAGCAAGACCGTGAGGTGGTCGGAGAGGCCAATGTGGGGGAGGGGGGACGCCTTGTACGCTCCCTTGATCGATGTGTAGACTAGGTCTAATTTGTTGTTTTCCCTGGTTGGAAAATCAACATGCTGGTATATTTTAGGCAGAACAGTTTTTAGGTTAGCATGGTTGAAGTCTCCAGCAACGATGAGAATGCCATCTGGGTGTGCTGTCTGTTGCTCACTGATGGCTCTGTAAAGTTCACTGAGTGCCTCTTCTCTGTCCTTGTTGTTGGGGCTCGGAGGTATATAAACAGCCACCAGTAGAATGGCTGAAAACTCCCTCGGCAGGTAAAAAGGGCGGCACTTTAAAACCATAACCTCCACCAGCGGGGAACAGTGTTGGTTAACAACAATAGCGTCTCGACACCAAGCATCACTGATGTAAACACACACACCGCCGCCGCGGGACTTTCCCACGCTAACTATGTCTCTGTCTGCTCGGTAGCATGTTAGCTTGTCCAGTTGAATAGCGGAGTCCGGGATGTTGTGGTGGAGCCATGTTTCCGTGAACACGTAAACACAGCAGTCCCTCACCTCACGCTTGGTTCTGAGTAGCCGTATATTGTCCATCTTGTTGTCCAGTGAACGGACATTTGCCATGAGTAATGTTGGAATTGCCGGCTTGTGTGGGCTAGCCGCTAGCCTAGCCCGGATACCTCCACGCTTTCCCCGCTTTTGCTTCCTTTCGCACCGCTTGCGCGGTCTCCTTACCGGGTGTGGGTTGACACAATGGGGGGAGCAGAGAAGTCCCAGGCTGCTAAGATCCACGGAGAGTTTGGCTTCCAAGTTGAAGAAAGTTGTACTTTTTCCAAGAAGAAACTCACGGCTGTATTGTTGTGTTTTGCGATATAAGTCCGTCGGGCATGACGAACACAGCGGCAGACTAGACAAACTAGACGAAAAAGACGAAAAAGACGAAAACACTGTTTTTCCGGGACCGCGAGTGGCCGCTGCGACTGCTCGCGCCGCCAGCATGAGTACCTCTCATGCTGGCGGCGTGCAATTATGTTTTTATTAAAATAAAAAAAGGATTCAGAAAGATAATTTCTATCATTTTTAGATGTTGTTGGGTTGATCAAATGCAGATTTAAAAAATATATTTCACCAACTTTTTTGTTGACAAACTATTTGTTATAGTGAGTCCAAGTGAAGTGTCCATTGATTAGACGACTCCTCTACCCAAAAGGAATGGAGGGCTGTGTATGACGCTCAACCTGCAGCTGCATTCCGGCCAGTAACTCACTTGCAGGTTCTCTAACCAGCGCCACCTGCTCGTGACCTGCTGAAGACATCTCGTCACAGCCCACTGCTCCAGCGCTCCTTCTGGACCAGGTCACATCTCCCCTTGTGCCAGCTCCCATATGTCTGATTTGTTTTATCCTTTTTCATTCCATCCCTATATCTGCAGGCTGCACATCTGACCCCAGCTCATGCATCCCGACATCTTTTCTTCTTCCCTTCCTTCATCTGTTGCTAGATGATGAGAACCATTTCGTGAAGATATGTTGGATTGTGTTACAGGACAGAGGCATGTGGACACCGAGCTGCAGTGGACACTGAAGAGAAGCACGGCATAATTAAGCCCCCTCTCACTCTTTAACATTATGAAGTTACAATGAAGAGCTCCGTTATATTACAGGCAGGGAAAAGACCCAGGCTGTTGGTTGGATCCATGTCATCTCAGATGAGCTGCTCAATAGGTGGTGGAACATAATCGGTGATCTGTGGGACCTGTTAAAGAAAAACATGAAAGCATTACTATCCCTTATTTTGTCTTTGCAAGTACTCAAACAAACTAAAATAACAATAAACAGGATATGCTATCAACGGGTCACATCACCTCCCCATGACAACATCAGTAGTTTAGGACCGCACTGCATGTTCTGCATCTCCGTCATCAAAACGTGCACGCTTCCAATACAATGCATCATTTAGCAAACGTGAAAAATATACACATATGAGACAACCAATTGTAAAAGACTAAAAGAAAAGTGATTCAGTGTGAGGCATTCGTTGCTTCTTGCAGCTCGAGGGTGAAGAGATGAGTGTGCTTCTATGAATTAGAGCAGGGATTCCCAAAGTGGGGTGCGTGCACCCCTGGGGGTGCGCGAGCTGCCTCTAGGGGGTGCGCGAGAGGAAAAGTGTAATGGCGGTCTGATGGTGTAATAATATTAAATATAAAAAGAAAATGTAATTTTAATTTAAAAACTGTCAGGTGGGACATCTGAAGCTATCAGTCGTAAAAGAGGAGAGGGACAGAGAGAGAGAGAGGAATCGGAGGCGAGGGGAACGGAGAGGTGCGTTGGGGAGAGACCGGGAGAAGAAATCGAGCCAGAGTCAGAGGAAGATGAGACGGCGCAGACTGGGGAAAAAAGAGGAAATATGATGAAAAGTATCTGTGTCTGGGCTTCACTTGGATTGGCAACGCAGATTCCCCAAAGCCACAGTGCGTGGTGTGCAGTGAGGTTCTGGCTAACAGTCTGAAGCTCTTATTTACGTCGCCACCTGAACACCAAGCATGCCAGTGCAAGTCAAAAGCCCCTTACATTGTTTATATCCAAATTGGAGGAGTTACAAAACAGCCAAAAACAACTGGAGTCTCATTCATGTGTTGGGTCTATAAATGACGCACTACGGGCTTCATATCTGGTTACAGAATAGCGAGAAAGGGGCTACCGCACACAATCGTCGAAGACGTGTGCTTGCCAGCTGCCAGAGAGATGGTGGAATGTATGATTGGGGAGAAAGATGCAAAAAAGTTGGACATGATCCCGGTGTCCAACAACACTGTGTCGCGCCGCATCGATGCTTTGTCCGAAGACATCCTGGCTACATTAGTCGCTCATTAATTGTAAATGAAATGTGATAATCTGCCTCTGAGCCTGTGCGTGTGTCCTCGCATCCGTATTGCTCTTTAAAAGTGACGCCTTGTGTCACTGAAAGTTATTGAAACGTTGTTGCAGTGTTTCAGGGTGTTTTCACACCTTCAGTTCGTTTGCTTTGTTGCAGTTGCTCCTTTGTTCGGTTTGTGTTCACACTGCAACATTTAACAGCGGACTAAATATTGTAAACAAATGCCACGCGCGAGCAAACTGTTCTCTCATTGGTCCGATTCTTATGCGGCTATAAAGGCTTAAAAGGCTCTGTTGCTTCTTTTCTTATTAAGGGGGGGGGGTGCGCGAACCCGGTCGGGATGTAGAAGGGGGTGCGCGGCCTAAAAAGTTTGGGAACCGCTGAATTAGAGTAAGGGACTTAGATAGAGGCCGATGAAGCATAGTGCCGCTCCACTTCACCACGAGGCTGTAATCGTTTCTACCCATGTGAGGTGAAACATGTTCTATTAATCAGAGAGAACTATCTGCACATTTAACAAACTAGTCTGAGTTTGGAACACTGCCACTGCCAGCAGAGAGAATGTGATTGACAATAAAATGAGAAGACATTTTGTTTACATTTATATATGATGACAGCTCGAGTGTATTAAAAAATTTTTTGTTTGTGGAGTCATTCATCAATAAATCAGAAAACGCATTTGTGAATCCTGTGTCTTCGTTAACATTGAGTTATCTCACTCGATCGGCATGAGGCTTTGATAATGCAACTAGCGCATGCTAATTCACTCGTGTGTGCTATTTTGAGTGCATTATGTAAATGTTTAGAAGTGGCCATGCTTAATCTGTGAAGGAAGGCAGGGAAGTGTGTCTTGCAGTGTGTGAATGCTGGACGATTATTTGCCAGAATATCATCCCAGAATACAAAATGCAGTGGAATCTGTAAATCACTAATCGGGCCTGATTCATACATTTCCTTTTTTTTTCTCTTAAATTTATTTGTAAAAATAGAATAAGAGGAAAATAAAAAATCGCTTCATTTAATTCATGGAGTGTGTGCAGACTGATTCGTTCTTACCCACGTAAACAACGCGTTCTCACTCCCAACTCCACCAATATGGCTGCTTCAGACTGATCTCGGTTCCCCTCATAGTGATAATGGCCTGTCAGTGGCTGCTCCTTACAAGCACAGTATCTCTTCAAAATAAACATCCTGTGTAGCTTTACTTAGTTTTTAGGGTCAGGCATCAAAAGTTAAGTCGCTGTGAGCTGAGAGTGAGAATGGGTTGACTTTGTGAATCAGGGTTGATATTAAAGTGGAGGTATGCTCCAGAAAGTCAGTTCATTAGCATGAGGGAGTCCATCTTTATGCATATTCTTCGTGCCATGGAAAGTAAATATCAAGAGATAATAATAATCCGATAGAAGGAGTGTATTTATTACCACAAGTATATAAATGATATACTCCTCCTCTGCAACACCTCCAGTGGATTCTGTAAAGGCATCTGATCGGTCACCAAGGCAAGGCAAGGCAAGGCAATTTTATTTGTATAGCACATTTCAACAAGGTAATTCAAAGTGCTTCACATAAAACCATTAAAAGCATCAAAACATAAGGCAAAAGAAAAGGAGATTTAACAGCAATTAAGAACAGTGTAAGAAATAAAATACAGTAGTAAAATGCAGAAATGCAGGAAATTGATTAATATATTAATTGAATGTGGTTCAATTAAAGGCAGCAGCAAACAGAAAAGTCTTCAATCTTGCTTTAAATGAGCTGAGGGTCTCAGCAGACCTGCAGCTTTCTGGGACTTTGTTCCAGATATGTGGAGCAGAAAAACTGAACGCTGCTTCTCCATGTTTAGTTCTGACTCTGGGAACAGAAAGTAGACCGGTCCCAGACGACCTGAGGGGTCGGGATGGTTCATAAGGTAGCAGCAGATCAGAGATGTATTTTGGCCCTAAACCATTCAGTGCTTTGTAAACCAACAGCAGGATTTTAAAGTCAATTCTTTGTTGGACAGGAAGCCAGTGCAAAGACATCAGAACTGGGGTGATATGATCCACCCTCCTGGTCTTAGTGAGGACTCGAGCTGCAGCGTTCTGAATCAGCTGCAGCTTTCTGACAGACTTTTTACAGAGACCTGTGAACACACCGTTACAGTAGTCCAGTCTCCTGAAGATAAATGTGTGGACAAGTTTTTCCAAATCCTGTTGAGACATAAGTCCTCTAATCCTTGATATATTCTTCAGGTGATAGTAGGCTGATTTTGTAATTGTCTTGATATGGCTGTTCAGGTTGAGGTCTGAATCCATAACTATACCTAGATTTCTGGCTTGGTTTGTGGGTTTTAACATCAGTGACTGAAGCTGAGCGGTGATTTTCAATTGTTCGTCCTTGGTACCAAAAACAATTACTTCTGTTTTATCTTTGTTTAATTGAAGAAAATTCTGGCACATCCAGTTGTTGGTTTGTTCAATGCAGTTACCCAGCCCTTGTATGGGATTATAGTCCCCTGGTGACATAGTTATCTAGATTTGTGTGTCGTCTGCATAATTATGATAACACACTTTGTTGCTTTCCATAATCTGAGCTAGTGGAAGCATGTAGATGTTGAACAGAAGAGGCCCCAGTATTGAACCTTGGGGAACACCACATGACATTTTAGTCAGCTCTGATGTGTAATCAGCTACAGACACAAAGTATTCTCGGCCCTTCAAGTAGGATTCAAACCAGTTAACTGCTGTGCCAGAGAGTCCCACCCAGATGTTTAGTCTTTCTAGGAGTATGGCATGGTCGACCGTGTCGAATGCAGCACTGAGATCCAGTAACACTAAGACTGAACTTCTGCCATTGTCTATGTTTAAGTGGATGTCATTGAAAACCTTAACAAGAGCAGTTTCAGTACTGTGGTGCTGTCGAAAGCCTGACTGGAAAACATCAAAGCAGTTATTTACGGCCAAGAAGTTGGTCAGCTGTTGGAAAACCGCTTTTTCAATTATTTTACTTAGAAATGGGAGGTTTGATATTGGCCTATAATTTTTCATCGTTGCGGAGTCTAAACTAGCCTTCTTTAGGAGCGGTTTAATAACTGCAGTTTTTCGGGCTTGTGGGAAGACACCTGAGAGAAGAGATGTGTTTACTATTTGTAAAAGATCAGTGGTCATGCAATTTGAAATATTTTTGAAAAAGTGTGTTGGTAGAATATCCAAGCAGCAGGAGGATGACTTCAGATGTTGTATAATGTCTTCTAGGCTTCTACGGTCGATTGAATGAAATTGTGTCATGATATTTGAATGGATGTTATTCAGAGATCGGGACAACACATATCCTGTGGTTGGTGTGGAGGCACTGACTGCTTGTCTAATTTTCAGAATTTTGTCAGTAAAAAAGGAGGCAAATTGATTGCATGCCCAGGTGGATTGGAGCTCAGCAGCTACCGACACTGGAGGGTTTGTTAGCCTGTCGACAGTAGCAAATAAGGCGCGTGTATTGTTCTTGTTTTTGGTTATGATGTCAGAGAAGAATGACTGCCTTGCATTTTTAAGTTCCAAATTATAATTGCGAAGTCTCTCTTTATAGATGTCACAGTGAACCTGGAGATTCGTTTTTCGCCACCTGTGCTCAGCTTTCCGACACTCTCGTTTCTCCATTTTGACCAACGTAGCATTTCTCCAAGGAGATCTTTGCTTACCCGAGACAACCTTCAATTTAGTGGGTGCAATGGCATCAACAATATTGTTAACTTTAAAATTGAAGCCATCTACAAGCTCATTGACTGAGAGGCAAGAGAGGGCTTGTGTGGAGGAGAACTTCTGAATAAATAGTTCACTGGTGTTTTCAGAGATGTAACGCTTTGTCACAACCTTGGTTTGGACATTTGTGTGCAAGGAGATTGCACTCTCAAAGAAAACACAGAAATGATCAGAGAGTGCAACATCAGTCACAGCGACCTTGGAAATGTTTACACCTTTGGTGATGATTAGGTCCAGAGTGTGCCCCCTGTTGTGGGTGGGTCCTGTCACATGCTGAGTCAGATCAGTTATCAAGGACACCACATAGTTCTATAGACTCTCTGTCCTGGGGAATATCAACATGGATATTAAAATCACCAATAATAACAACACAGTCAAAATCAATACAGATTACAGACAGCAGTTCAGTAAACTCATCAAAGAAGGTTGCACAGTATTTAGGCGGTCTGTAAATGTTTAGGAATAAAGCTTGAGTGGAATTCAGAGCCACATATTCAAAATAACTAAAATGACCAAAGGGCATCTGCTTGCATTGAAGAGAATCATTAAATAAAATAGCAACTCCACCTCCTTTCTTATGCGCTCTTGTTTCACTCATGAAACTGAAGTTGGGAGGTGTTGATTCAATAAGAACAGCTGCACTGTTATCTTGATTTAACCAAGTTTCAGTTAAAAACAAAATGTCCAGTTTGTGCCGAACAATAAAATCATTGATTAAAAATGTTTTTCCTGACAGAGACCTGCCATTTAATAAAGCTAAGTTTAATGTGGTTAAAGTTTTCTTTCCCCAATTTATTTGGACAGGCTGACGAGGAATGTATGCTAAGTTTGATAAGTAAGCATGTTTACTATTGTTTCTTCGCAGTCTCACCTTTCTTTTTCTATAAACTTGCAAGACAGGAATTGAAGCGGCTAGCTGCATACAGGGCCCCGACTTTTCCTGGAGAGAGTCATTGGTGTCATTAGCCTTGTAGCCTGGACCCAGAAGATATCAATTATTTCCGTTATCATTTAGGGGAGACAGAGGATGGTTGTGACCAGAAGATAACACGAACTGACTTTGGTGATCCTGTTACTCTTGCATTGTTTTTATTGAAATATCTCAACATGGATGGTGCCACGGTCAAATCATAAGCAGGCTTATATACCTGCAGAACTAAAGACATGCTCATAAGCCTCAGCTGTACTCCATGTGTTATGGCTCTGTCGTCTCTATGCTTTGAACTCAGCATGCCTCGCTCGCCTTCCTTTAGGCCCTCTCTGCTCAGTCGTGAGAGGTGAGGTCATCGAAACACCTCTAATCAATATGCTCACATCTTATTTAACTAATGAGAGGGCTTATGTTGCCGGTGGGGAAGGCAATTGTAGGACTTTGATGGTTTGGAGAGGGCCCTCTCCCCTCACATGACTCCATCTTCACATCGTGATTACATTCACCAGGAGGGGACACTCAGCCCATACATTGATACAAATGCCTGCTGAGCCTCAGATGTATTGGCAGAAAGCAATCAAGCTTTTATATCCACAGTGAGGTCACTAACACCTCATTCACACTTTGCTACGTTGTGTGTTAGACATATTAGATATGCCCTTCAAGCATGCATTATGATTCAAAGAATTTGCATTCCTCTTTACACATTTTGTTTTGTTGAAAAATGGGAGATTTGGTAATTTTAACAGATTCAATCTGAGAACCAAATTTAAGCAGAGTTTGTATCGGCCCCATCTCTTCATGTTATGACTAAGAGGGAGGTCATTTATGGAGAACAATTGTGTAAGATCTTTTGGAATATGTATTGACACATATCTCGCAGCAGATTGTTCCTCCTGAAACTCTTTTGTTAAGTTGTGTTGAGGGAATGTACTTAAAAGTGAAAACCATATTGATCTGAAAGCAAGAATAACTGTACAAATGAATTTTATGATTTGAAGAGATAAATGTATACATTATCAGCAAATAAGATATTTTTTTGTTCTCTTCCTTTCATATATATATGTATATATATATATATATATATATATATATATATATATATATATATATATATATATATATATATATATATATATATATATATATATATATATATATATATATATATATATATATATATATATATATATATATATATGTGTGTGTATGTATATGTGTA
This sequence comes from Melanostigma gelatinosum, assembly GCF_949748355.1. Lineage (NCBI taxonomy): Eukaryota > Metazoa > Chordata > Actinopteri > Perciformes > Zoarcidae > Melanostigma > Melanostigma gelatinosum. The sequence continues at coordinate 3,514,022 of NC_136638.1, forward strand.
TGTTGGGAACGTAAAGGAGCGTGTTTGGGTTATCAGCATTTAAGAAACTGAATTCTTGACATCAATAGAATTATTAATGTATGTAACAATTATTAATGATTATTAATAACAACGGGGCACCACCCTGCGAACAGGGACCAATAACCAAACGATAAAACTAAGTCTCATAATTAGTAGTCACTCATAATGTCAATAGTCTGCGTATGACTATACATTCAGTGACAGTGAAGGTTTTTAAGTTCGAGCACAGGCTACTACATACAGTCTTATCAAATACATATGCACAAGTAATCACAGACGACTGCTCCTTAAAGTATAACAGAGTTTATTAAATCAAAATAATAAATGATCAAATCAATTAATATTGCAACCAACAAACGTTATCATGCAATTTTATATGCCTAAACTAAAGAATGAATAAAATGGATGAGGGTGTATGTCTGTGTGTGTGTGTGTGTGTGTGGGTCTGTGGGTGAACAGGAAGGAGAGTCTTACAGCTATTGCTAAAGACTACAAAGATGGCGGCGTCGAGTGACGCGGGCCAAAAGGGGAGGGGCCTTAAGATACTACAGCTAAACTACCACCAGATGGCAGAGTCGAGTGACTCGGGCAAAATGACGGTGAGACTGCTGTATGTAATCACGTGTGCCGATACACACATGTGTTGTGAGGCGATCGTTTGAACGGGGTTTCCCCAGGGGCAGAGATAGGAGCTGTGTGTGTTACGTGAGAAGAGGAATAAAAGGGGAGAGAGAGGAATCAGAGTTTTTGTGTGCGATGTCGCGTTGTAGTGAGAATGAGGATCGCCGATCGTATCTCACACAAGTTGCCGTTGTCGCTTCGCGAACTGACGACACTTATGCCCGATAGTCGCGTTTCCACACTTCACTCACAGAATCGATTCAAGGAAATAGAGCAAGAACAAATATCAAATCAAATCATCCCAAAAGCAACAGTCAAACAGCTAATACACAATGCAACGGAGCTTCTCTGCTCCGTAATGATTGCGCAATGATTCGGCCAATGAGATTGCAGCAGTGCATTCAGGTGACTTCAGGAACCATAGTTTTTTGGGGGGGGGGGAAATTCACACCCTCGTGTGAAATTCCTTTGCTCTCATCAAACTACAAATCAGGATGAAACCTTTGCTTGAAAAAGTGAAGGCCTGATTCTCTTTGTCCACAGCACATGTTGAAGCCATTTGGTCAGACCCCAGCATGTATATATATATAAATATATATATATATACACATATACATATATACACATATATATAAATATACATATATATATATATGTATATGTGTATATATATGTACATATATATATAGATATATAAATATTATATATATATATATATATATATATATATATATATATATATATAGATATATAAATATATATATATATATATATATATATATATATATATATATATATATATATATATATATATATATATATATATATATATATATTTTAATTTTTTATTTTTTATATATATATATATATACATAAATATAATATATATATATATATATATATATATATCAGGGGCGGGCTGTGCATTTTATACCTGGCCCTTCACTGCTGTCTTGCAGCTGAACCACCTAATAACCTCATTATGACTCCACAGCTACGGTTATTATTTGTTTTGTGTAAAAATGAAGCTCAACACCTATAAATACACGAACTGCAGAGTGCAGATACATGAATACTCCGAGAGTGTGTCTCCTCACTTCTCTGACTGCTGCGCGAGGCTTCTGTGAGCCTGTGAGTGCTTTGGGGCGGCAGAAGTGCTCACGGCAGCACCCGCTGCTCGTTCATTACAGTGCAGAACGTACATGCTTTCACGTCAGAGTCAAAACACCAGAAAAGTCTCCAACAACACCAGAACAAGTCGCTAGATTTGTGGCTAGTAGCTTTTGACAAAAAAGTTGCCATGAGGGTTTGGAAAGTTGCCAAGTTGGCAACACTGGCACCGGCTGAATATGTCCCCAGAGCAACATAGAACGTAACAATGGTTCCTATCACATATAAAACCAGACAAAAATGCATCTTCATAAAAACAAGTTATATAAATAATAACATATAAACAAGCATATTAAAGCTACTGCAGATGTAAAAACAAACGCATTGAACTTACCTGTCAGGATCCAGGATCCCTGTCTGACCCGGTGTGTGTTTCCCCTGATCTCCTCTCCTCATGTGTCCTGTCATTCCCCTGTTTGTTGTGGTGTGCCATGTGCTCTGTTTGTCCTCTGCCTCCAGACACCTCCCATGGCCGCACCCTTAATTGTGCACAGCTGAGGACACTCCAGCCGATCACCTCCTGCAGCCTGACACACCAGACTCAGGGCCCACTAATGAGTCTCCTGTCACTATATAAGCTCTGGTCCTGCAGTCTGGGGTTGTCAGGTCGTACCGTCTTTCACCCGCTGAAACCCCGTGGCATCCTCTGCCCTCTTTGTGTTTGTGGATTACACGGCGCCGCTCTGCCCTCCTTGTGGTCTACGGATTACACTCCGCCGCTCGGCCCCCCTTGTGTTAAACGGACTACACTCGCCGTCAAGCTGCCAGGCCTCCGGTGTCGAGCCACGGGACTCACACGTCGATCTGTCACTCGGGTGTCGGACCACGGGCTCCACACCTGCACGCACGGTCTAAATAAAACCTGTTAATATTCACTTCTGTCTACTGTGGTCGTGCGTTTGGGTCCTACCTGTGAACTCCTGTGACATTACCAGAGCTGCCGTTCACTATTTAAAGACAAAGTGCATCCTCCTTTCTTTGTGAATAAAGAGTTTAATCTCACAGTTGTTCAGTACATCCGTGCGTTTTAGTTCCAGTAAGAAGTCCTTCTCCATTCATGGACGCCAGTGAAGACAGTCGAGCCTCCCCAGTTGTATTTCTTGAATAAGTTTTAATGCGTTTGAGGGCTGAAAATGTCTGCTCGACAGAGGCAGCAGATATTGGGATTGTCACCGCCCAACATGCAGTGGTGTATAGCAATGAAGTAGAAATACTTCTTTGCTATACTTTAAGTCGTTTTTTTGGATATCTGTATCGACACAGGACACGTAGCAGCCAAGGATCGAACCGCCCACCTTGTGGTTAACTCTCTACCCAGTGAGCCACGGTCACCCCAATTCTCTGCATTTGACCCATCCCCATGTAATGACAGGCAGCTGGTATCTTGCTCAGGAACACTGCGGCTCAGAACATGGAATAGCCACGGTTCGAGCCACCAACATTGCAGACACCGGACGACCCTCTCGCCCCCTGCCTCTTTCTGAAACAAATGGGTTAACACTGCGCCATTTATATACATTTTTGTCTTTGTTTTTCACAAAAATAGCTTTTATTGCTTTAATAAAAGTACTACATAAACCAAATGTATCCAAAATTCCATATAAAAATGATCAACTCACACAATCAAAAGCGTTGCCTGCATCTAGCCCATCTCCAACATTACTCAGTTATATGGCTTAAAACATGTAACGTCAGCCTGATGTCTGGAGTTTGTATTTGGTGAACAAATCCTATCTGATCTCGACTGAGGATTTGTGTTTCGTTTTACTTCTAAATGTGTAAATATTGTATAATCCTGCTTTAGCACACTAACAGGTCTAAAGTGACTACATTGCAGCTTATTCTGCTTCCAGCAGGGCGGGATCTCACCCTCCTCAAGGAGCCAGTCGAAGGACTTCAGAGCAGAGATCAATGCACCCGTCATTACTGTGTACCTGTCTGGGCCTTGTTTGATTGAGATGAGTTAAATCTGTGCAAAGGTTTGTCTGCTTTGAGTTGATTACTCGGCTCATTGGTCAGCTTTGGTCGGTGAATTGTCTTTAAATTCCCCATTTTTACTTTGTTAAATTGAGGTTGGGGATATATATTCTGATAATATGATTGAAACAACTTTGTATATATTTGAATTGGTGGTGTTACATGCAGTCAATGTTGTCAATGTTGTGCATGTTTCTTTTGTGCAGATTTCATTCATTTCCTTCTTCAGTTGATTTCTAAATGTTTGGTCAGCTGTGTTGTTCTAACTGTTTCTGTTGTGATGATCTACAGTTTTAGCAAAGAGCTCTCGAAGCGAATATTTTACCTTGCAGAACAGCTTTACATGCATCCCACAGTATCAGAGGGGAAACCTCAACATCATCATTCTGTTCCAAGTACTCTTTAATATCCGCCTTGATTTGGTCGCTCAGTCACAGACACCATCACCCTATGCTGTGTTGAGGTTGTATAGCAGAGGCTAACTGGTTACATTTGGTTGCAGGCTTGCTGGCTGAAGACAGGCAGGAAAGGTGTGAAATAAAATTGAATTAAATAAAAGTGTTGGGGGGAAAAAAACATGATGTAAAAACAGACTTTTGAAATCCTCCCCTGCTGCTTGTTAAATCATATCTGGATCTTACACATGAAGCTTTGTTCTATCATTATTTGTGTATGAGAGCATATTCATGTTTTGTATTTGCATGCGTATCCATGTGTCTTTTTCCCCATTTGATGTTTTCATTCCTTTCCTCCAGAGGGATGGCTGCCCTTTGCATGGAATATAAATATGAAGCACATCAGAAAGGCACTGACCCATGAGCTGTGAATATAGTGACAGAAACAAAGGCGCTTGTGTGTTATACATATGCAGCCCAGCTGCAGTACAACTTGAGGGCGCAGTGATGCTGCCTGTGCCCGTTCATACAACAGCCATTGAACACTACTTTCTATTGTTCAATCCCAGCTTTGACTAGTGCAAAGCCATCTGCAGTGCTTAAACAACAGTTTATCCATGGTAAGACATAAAAGGATCTGTTAATTCATGATGAGACAAAACGTAGGTGAATGACTCTGTGTGTGAGTGTGTGTGTGAGCCCTGGCTCCAGCTGTAGGCAGAGTTGACCTTGACTAGCACCATTCATCACAGTGGGTAGAGGAAAGCAAGCAGAGACACAGAGCCTTATCGGAGAAAAATACTCTTGCAGTGATGAAACTGCTGATGCCGCAGCTCGACTGTAGTTTTTCACAGCATTGGCAAGTTTAGCCACTCAGTGGCTCAACACGCTCACACTCTTCCGCCCTGATGCAGTACTTTTCACGCAGGCAACCAGTGGCTATGTGAACTTTTTGGCGGGTTCACTTTGGGTAATGTCGGAACAGGAGGAAGGCCTCGTCAAATTGAATAATGTGAAGCAGCATTAGCTGTTGTGTTCATGCATCTGCTGCTGAAGGCTGGATGGTGTGATGCTCCCAAGTGCAGCGCAGAGCTCAAGGTAAAAGCCACTGATTGATGACTGCTGAACGGATCTCTCTTCAACATCAGAGAGAAGGAAAGCTTGAGAGGGACAGGAAGAGGACACATGACAAAGCTTGAGAGTTACATTTCAACTCATGAGATGAGGTTAACGTGTTACCTACCTTGAACCTAATCACTCTAAATAAACACAAGCAAATGATCTTGCAACTACACCTTGGCAAGGCAAAGCAAGTTTATTTATCAAGTCAAAGCGCTTTACATGAACACAGACAGTGCTGAAGAAACACTGTCAAGGGTCACGTAAATGCAATGAACATTCTTTTATTTAAAAACATTCTTTAATTTCAAACAATGAATATTCTTTTATTTTTTATTTCTAAAATAGAATAAGGTATAAAATAAAAGAATACTGTAGAAGTTACAGTGCAGTGTAAGAAATTATTTATTTGACGGCAGCAGCAAACTTTTTAATTCAAGCCTTGAATTAAAATAAGTGCGTTTCAGCCGATCTGCAGTTTACTGGGAGTTTGTTCCAGATATATGGTCCATAAGTGAACGCTGCTTCTCAATGTTTAGCTTTGACTCTGGGGACAGAAAGCAGAAGTAAACCAGACGACCTGAGAGGTCTGTATGGTTCATAATCTAGCAACAGATCAGAAATGTACTTTGGCCCTGAAACATTCAGTGCTTCATAAACCAACAGGAGTATTTTGAAACAGTAAAGGACAGTAAAGGAAGCTGGTGTAATGACCTCAGAACTGGAGTGATGTGATCCACGTTATTGGTCTAAGTGAGGACTCCTCTATCGCGTCGATTTAGTCTTTTAAGGAGAACTTTGAAGACACTGGTGCAGTACTCGAGTCTATGGAAGATGAATGCATGGACAGGTTTTTCCAAAACCTGCTGAGACATAAGTCCTTTAATCCTTGATATATTCTTCAAATGAGTGTACTGACTTTGTACTTCTACTTCAGTTCTGAGTTCATGACTTCACCAGACCTCTACCTTGGTTTGTGATTTTTGACATTGCAGATTAAAGTTGAGCGCTCCCTTTCTAACGTTCTTCCTTGGCTCCTGGCTACCTCAGTTTTTATGTTTTTAATTACTGTAATTCTGGCACCTCCAATCATTTTTGTTCAATGCATTTACTCAGTGCTTGTATTGAACCATAGTCCCCTGGTGATATGATAATGTCAATTTGGGTTTCATCTGCATAATTATGGTAACTTGTATTGTTGTTTTCCAAAATCGGAGCTAGTGGAAGCATGTAGATGATAAACAGAAGATGCCCCAGAATGGAGCCTTGGGGTACTCCGTATGTCGTATTTTCTCCGCTCAGATGTGTTACCTGTATTACTTATAGACACAACGTATTTTGTGCCCGAGGAGTCAAACCAGTTTATTGCTGTGCCAGAAAGTCCCACACAGTTTTTCATTTGGTTTAGTTGTATGTTGAGGTCAAACTTATTGAATACAACACTGAGATCTAATGAAATTAGGACGGAAACTCTTCCACTGTCTGTGTTTAAGTGGGTGCCATTTTGGAACTTAACAAGAGCAGTCTCTGTGGTGGAAAACGAAAGTTACGAATGTAACTACGGTTCTATGAATCCTGGATGACCGCCAGAGGCAGTGCTTCACACTGGATATCTTCCGTCGTGCGCATGCGCAGGTCGAATATTTATATCAACAAAGTCACGTGTGACCTCGGATGACCCCCGTCGTCTGTAAGTTCCGGTGTCATCCTGAGCTCAGTCCTATGGAATCTTCTCACGAGTTCACGGGATTCCGAGTGACCAAGAACTCTGGCGGTCATCCAGGATTCATAGAACCGTAGTTACATTCGTAACTTTCGTTCTATTTCATCCTTACTGACCGCCAGAGGCAGTGCTTCACACTGGATGACTTATACCAAAAGAGTCACGAGGAAGCACAGTAACTACCTCTTATAGCTCCGGCAGAGAAAATTGGCCAAAGAACCCTCCCCAGTGGGTGAGGGTTGGCAACGTTAACTCTGTAGTGTTTGGTGAATGTGCTCGGTGATGCCCATGAGGCCGCCGCACATATATCCCCCACAGGCACACCACTCAGGCTTGCCCTCGGTGTGGAGACACTCTTGGTAGTGACCCTTCACCCCGGATGGCCGAGCGCAGCCGCTCGCCTTGTATGTATCGGCAATGGCCTCCACTATCCAGTGGGACAGGTGCTGTTTTTTCGTTTTTAAAAAGGAGCACAGCCCTTCTTAGGCTCACCATAACTGACTATGCAGGCGGTGGCTTCCACATAAGCTCTGAGGGCCCACACTGGGCACAGCAGCCTTGACCTCTCCTTTCCCGATAGGGGAGGGGTCAACTTTGCCAGCTGGATAGGCCGGTTTATATGCGAACGTATCCACCCCCTTGGGAGAAACACTGCCTTAGGCCAGAAAGTGACACCCAAGCCATCTGAGTTCCACCTCAGACATGATTCTTCCACTGATAGGGCATGCAGCTCGCCCCCACATTGAGCTGAATTGACAGCAAGGAGAAAACCGTCTTGCAGATAGCCATCTCGGCTCCGCCTGTGCCAGGGGTTCAAAAGGAGACAAGCATAAGGTGTCCAGTACCAAGGGTAGGTCCCATGCAGGGGAGACCGGCCCTCATCCAGGAGGGACTGTAGAAACTCAGTACAGTAGGCACGGGGCGCTGTACTGGGACCTTGTTCTGAGCCGCACACCAGTCGGAGAACAGCTTCCACCTGTTTCTTGTACTGCAGGCAGGTAGACCGCGCACTGGCATTCAGAATAGTCCGTCAGACTGGTTCTATGCAGCCACTCAGCATCCGGTCGGGCCCTCCCGTGACCCCTAAAGGAAGGCGGCAGGGATTGGAATGCCAAATCCGACCCTCTAGTTGCGACAGGGGATCCCTCCTGTCGGGGAAGAACTCTGACAAGCTTATAGCAAAAGCAGAGGGAATGGTGGAAAGGCATAAAGAAGATCCTCTGGCCACGTGTGAGCCAGGGCATCTTGGCCCAGAGGTCTGGTCCCCTCCGTCAGGGAGACCCAGTGGGGGCAGTGGGTCGACACGTCTGGATGCAGCCGCCACTCTCACGGTGGAGGCTTGTAACGGAACAGGAAAACCACAACCTTGTTCCATTCTCCTGGTGGGTACATTGCCCACAGGCTGGTCAGGCGAGGGGCCTCCCAAGTCAGAAGGCCACGGTGATCCCCGTAGCAACTTCTGCAGATCTGGTGCCCCATCAATAGTTCATGCGAAATCACAGCAGAGGTGCTGTCCACCGGACAAGCACATGCTTTCCCTTCAAACATGGAAGGAAGTGCTTGAGCGCTAGCTCTAGAACCTGGACCTGCGGTCTTTCAGCAGACAACTGCCCCCAGGCTGTCCTGTTCTGTCACACTGCACCCCGCCTTGAGAGGCAGGTATCTGTTGTGACAATCTCCTGGTGGAATGGAACCAAGCCCCTGGGGCTCGGTTCCTGGGACACTGTTCGCCAGATATGCACTCCCTCCATGGGGATAGTGAATAGGCACTGTTTCGATAATATTATTGCCCTGTATCTGTGCCACTTGGCATCCAAGTGAAGGCTGTTCAGCCAACCGCAAACCCAAGGGAACGACAGTTGAGGCAGCTGTCAGTTTACCCAATAGTCGGAGAAAAGGATGTAGGGCAACCGTCTGCCCCCTCGGAAGAGGGAGAGGTTGTGGGGGCTGTTGGCCACATGCTGGGGCGACAGACAGGCCCTCCTAGGGCCACACTAATGAAGGTTATGCTCTGAGAAGGGCTCAGGTAGCTCCTCTCCATATTCACCTTGAGGCCCACGTGAGAGAAGGTGAGCAGTGTCCTGTGGCGCCTGAAGCCGGTGTGGCGCCTGAAGCCGGTATGGCGCCTAGGTCAGCCAGTTGTCTAAGTACGGCAGTATGTTCACGCCTGCGATTGCAGGGGGAAAGGACAGCAGTAACACACTGTGAACACCCATGGGGAGATGGGAGAGTCCGAATGGAAGCACCCAGGACTGAAAGTTGTGGTGATGCACCATGGGAACATGGGAATAGGCGTCGATAGACGTGAACCACTCTCCCTTGGAAATCCGCTGATGGGAGAAAGAACCCCGACAGCCGGCCTGGAGACATCTCCTGGCACCCCTGCCGGGGGGACGGGGACGTAAGTAGGGTTGTATAGGTAGCGGTCCGGCCTCTCAGCAGGACGCCGAGGCCTGTTGCAGCTACTAGGGTAAGCTGGAGGCTGAGAAAATGGCCTTGTGGGGCCAAAGTGGGACCCCTAGGTCTGGGGGTGCAGGCATGTCCCTGCAAAGACCAGAGAACTGCTGCCTGGTCTGGCTAGCTCTAACAGTCCGCTGAAGCGCCTGTATAGCAGCTGACTCGAACAGCTCACCAGGTTCCACTGGGACAGTATAGAGGGTCCTCCTACATGTCTCAGATAGGGGTGACTGCGCCAGCCAAACCTGGCGGCGAGTCTGAACCAGGGTGGACATCATACATCCACGTTCCCTCGATATGAGCGCAAACGCCTGCAATGAAGCATCACTGAGCAGAAGCGTCGAAGTAGCCCGCTGCAGAGAATCTGCGAGGGAAAGCATGAGGTGGGACAGGCAGTTGTCGATACGGTGCACAGCGCTGCTGTGTCATAAGCAACTCCCTCAGATATTCCTCGGAGGGAATTACAGAAAAGGTGGTGAGGGCGGGAAGGCGCCTGAAGAAGGCACTCACAGGTGGATGTTCCAGCTGCTGTGTATGCCAGGCGTGCAAGCGCCATACAAATGACCAGGGTAGGTTGGGCTGGATTCAGCTGCCCTGACAGGGGGAGGTAGACCTCCCGCATCAGGTGTTCCACTTCGGCCAGCCTAGCAGACCTTACTGCTCAAGGCGTGATGCCGCAGGTCCTGCCTGGGTTCTCCGAGAGGCCCTGCCTCAGAAGCTCGAGGCTAGGGCAAGAGGTCAGGGCCGTCCTCCGGCTGAAGAGGAGCTATACAGGTCCTACAGCCGGGAGAGTTTAACATGGCCGCGATTCTGGTGGAACCCTTGTCCCACTAGTTTATGCGGAATTCCAAATCAGTCCGAGCGGGAGCGCTCTGCTGAATGTTGAGAGAACAGGCAGGGGGCAGTCAGTGGCGAGTGATCCTTCGGACACTCTTCCCTTGGCCAGCCGCTGCGGATATTGGTGACCCACCAGTTAGCCTGAGCGAGAGCACTCTGCTACTGTGGAAACAGGTCAGGCAAAGTCCTTATAGTGAGAGGGGCGAGGACACTCTCTAAGCTCACTCTCTTCACTAAGATAGTTGCTGCAGATATTAGTGTCCCACCAGTTAGCTTGAGCGAGAGCACTCTGCTACCGTACAAAACGGACAAAAAAGAACAGTCCGTACAGTGAGAGGGGAGCGAGGACACTCTCTTCACTAAGATAGTTGCTGCCGATATTGGTGTCCCACCAGTTAGCTTGAGCGAGAGCACTCTGCCACTGTGGAAACAGGTCAGGCAAAGTCCTTATAGTGAGAGGGGCGAGGACACTCTCTTCACTAAGATAGTTGCTGCCGATATTGGTGTCCCACCAGTTAGCTTGAGCGAGAGCACTCTGCCACTGTGGAAACAGGTCAGGCAAAGTCCTTATAGTGAGAGGGGCGAGGACACTCTTCACTAAACTAGTTGCTGCAGATATTAGCGTCCCACCAGTTAGCTTGAGCGAGAGCACTCTGCCACTGTGGAAACAGGCCAGGCAAAGTCCTTATAGTGAGAGGGGAGCGAGGACACTCTTCACTAAGCTAGTTGCTGCAGATATTAGCATCCCACCAGTTAGCTTGAGCGAGAGCACTCTGCTACTGTGAAAAACGGACAAAAAGAACATAGTCCTTACAGTGAGAGGGGAGCGAGGACACTCTCTTCACTAAGACAGCTGCTGCAGATATTGGTGTCCCACCAGTTAGCTTGAGCGAGAGCACTCTGCCACTGTGGAACAGGTCAGGAAAACAGTCCTCATAGTGAGAGGGGAGCGAGGACACTCTCTCCACTGGGATAGTTGCTGCAGATATTGGTGCCCCACCAGTTAGCTTGAGCGAGAGCACTCTGCTACTGTGAAAATGGACAAAAAAGACCACCGTCCTTACAGTGAGAGGGGAGCGAGGACACTCTCTTCACTTGGACAGTTGCTGTAACTCTTGGTGTGCTACCAGTTAGCCTGAGCGAGGGCACTCTGCTAACTGATATCCGCTACCGATATGTCCATAATGTTTACAACAATCAATGGACACAATCCGAGTATTAGCTTAGTCTAGTTAGCCGGAGCGAACTCGACAGCCGTAATGCGTAAAAACCATCAATGGGCACAACCTCAATGTTGATTTAGTATAACTAGCATTCACCGAGTTAGCCTGAGCGAGCACATTCCGCTAACTGTGATCGTTGTAATGCTATAAAGTTGATGGCCACAGCCCCAGTACCAGCTTTGTTTAGCTAGTTTCCCACTGAGTTAACCTGAGCGGGGACGCTCTGTTAACTGTGACAGCCGTAAGGATACAAAGTTGATGGCCACAGCCCCAGTATCAGCTTTGTTTAGCTAGTTTCCCACTGAGTTAACCTGAGCGAGGACGCTCTGTTAACTGTGACAGCCGTAAGGATACAAAGTTGATAGCTACAGCCCCAGTATCAGCTTTGTTTAGCTAGTTTCCCACTGAGTTAACCTGAGCGGGGACGCTCTGTTAACTGTGACAGCCGTAAGGATACAAAGTTGATGGCCACAGCCACAGTCTCAGCTCTGTTTAGCAAGCTTTCCACTGAGTTAACCTGAGCGGGGACGCTCTGTTAACTGTGACGGCCGTAAGGTTTACAAAGTTGATGGACGCAGTCCCAGCTAGCATCTCACCAAGTTAGCCTGAGTGAAGACACTGCTAACTGCGAATTACGTCAGATGTAAAGATTAAATCTCCATGGACACAACGCCAATGCCGATCTAGTGTCTCACAAAGTTTGCCTGAGCAGGAACACTCTGCTAACTGTGATAGCCGTAACACTGTGAAGGGGGGGCCGACAGCGTAATTCTACGCTCTCGTTAGCGTGCCACTCGATTAACTAGAGCGGAAGCGCTCTGCCAACCGTGGAACAAACAACTGTTATAGAAAACAATGTTAATCGATCTTACCGATTGCTGTCATCACGACTTAGCTGGCCCTTATCAGACTGGTGACGACCGATGATAGGGGCGTCCACCAGTCCGGGGCTCGATGTCCGAACGGCGAACACACCGTTCCCTCCGAAGAGGGACAGCTCGTCGCAGCCTTTGGAGGGCGAGAGAACCGCAACTCCGACCGGTGGTCACAAGGCTACAGCGACGAGCTCTAATATGTCTTGATCGTAGACACATCCTTGTTTATGCTACCATGGTAGCTAACCTGCGTCGCGAGAAGAAAAAAAGGACTGAGCTCAGGATGACACCGGAACTTATAGACGACGGGGGTCATCCGAGGTCACACGTGACTTTGTTGATATAAATATTCGACCTGCGCATGCGCGCGACGGAAGATATCCAGTGTGAAGCACTGCCTCTGGCGGTCAGTAAGGATGAAATAGAACCTGATTGGAAGACATCAAAAGCTTGTTGAAAACAGCTTTTTCAATTGTTTTACTTAAAGATGGGAGGTTTTATATCGGCCTATAATTGTTCTTTAGTGATATGTCGAGATAGTTATTATTTTCAGGGTGGCTTGATGACTGCAGTTATCAGGGCCTTTGGGGAGACAAATGAGAAGAAACATTTTTTTTTAAAGTTTTAAAAAGCCAGTTGGTAAAACATCAAGGCAGCAGGAGGATTTCAGATGTCGTATAATGTCCTGCAGATGTTTATGGTTGATCGGATAAAATTGTGTTAAGGTCTTTGAAAATGTTTTCGGTAAACACAGGGACAACACATAACCTACACCTGATATGGAGGCAGGGGCGGACTGGGGGAAAAAAGTGGCCCGGGAGTTTACTGTCAGACCGGCCCACTCAATGCATCGCACGTATCGATGTCAGTGGCCTACTTTGAAAAATACCCATACACTTAACATTATTTTCGATGATTACAAAGAAATTATATCATATATGTTTTTTTTTTATAACATTTGGATCCACCAATTTGCCTGGATGGACACATTGAATAAAATAATACTCCAAGGTAGTAGTTTGCTCGATGAATATGCTGAACTTTGGGCTAGTATCAGATGGTTATACGTATAACTACAGAGCCTTAAGGAATGAATGTCAGCAGAGAAAGACCACACAATAAAGAAACTGGAATCAGAGGGTAGAATTAGTTTGAACTATATTGAAATGAACAGAACATACGATGGGGTGTGAACATCAGTGGTATCAGTAGTGTTGCATGCTGGGTGTGTGATTGTGTGTGTGTGTGTGTGTAGGGGTGTTGAAGGTGCATAACAAAACAATAAGTTAAGTAACAGAACCTAAACTAACTCTGCCAGCCCAGGTGCATTATAGTCACATAGTAATAAAAAACAATATCAGTATACTCATGTGTTATTATTACCTCACTACACGAGTAGTTTTTGCAGCAGCTCACTCTTTTCTGCAACACCGTCTATGATTTTCTCACTGTCCAGCATCTGCAAAACATCTGTCTGAGTAGCCATCAACATAAAAGCCTCCAGGTGCTGTTGAGAGCTGGTTAACTTAAACATTATTTGACATAAATTATTAGAAATGATAAGATTGCCCTCTTTACAACTACCACCATGGATAGCTTGCTCATCGATTGTAAGCAAGTAACTACGGCTAACATGTTAAATTAGATCATCTCGATGATGCGAACAGCGCCAGCTTGCTTATTTGACCAGATCATAACGGTCTCAATTTTGGACATTTATCATTTATCTAGCTAACGTTAGCTAGGCTAGCTTGTAGCCGAACACTACCTCATCTGTGAAAAGCAAGCTAACATTGGCCAAGTCAATGCCACAACTTACCATCATAACACTGTCACCAGTCGGTGGTTTCCCAAATAAGTCAGAGATTTTTAAATATTTTGATGCACCTTCCTCCAGATATCTCTTCTTTTTCGCCCTGAGCTTTTCAGCTCCACCTTTAAAGGATTTACGTTTTGGTACCGGTGCCATGCTGCTAGCTCGCACTCAAAACGGCTTGTCTGCGAGTGACGCAAGCTGCAGATACATGAATCCGTGACGGGACGCTACGTCAATAACTGACAACGCATGGTCAAATCAACGTAATTAACACAAGGACAGCCACAAAGTCATAAGAACCAGTCACATATATTCATATGACAACAAAGCACATCAATCCAGCAGACCTGCAGCGGATCCACGCATTCCACCACACAAGAGCACGAGCCATCAAATATTATTCATAAAAACGTTACTGCAGATGTAAAAAAACAAACGCAGTTTGTCACTTACCAAATTCTTTGTTGACAAAGAATTTAATCCCAGTACATCGTTTCAGTTCCAGTAAGAAGTCCTCGATTCATGGACGCCGTGACAGTCGAGCCGCCCCTGTATTTCGCCGGTCTACGGCGGCCATTCGCACCTCCGCCGGCCCCGCCCCGACCGTCGCCGGCACGAGCGCACGGCGCAGACCGCGGTAATGGAGAAAACGTTTTTAAAAGCACCGTAGTGTCCAGCCGTGCTATGGCGTCCTCAGATCGCGAGGAGTAGTATAATGTCAGTTTATACTGTTGATACAGTTTTCACTGATTATTGACTTTCGGTATTAGAGTCAATTGAACGTGTTCTGTGAAGCATATAATATAGTCGGGGCCGGCGATGTCAGAGACCGGCCCAAACCCCGTCGGCCTACCGGGGATTCCCCCGGTATCCCCGATGGCCAGTCCGCCCCTGTATGGAGGCACCGACTGCTTGTCTAATCTTCTGAATTTTGTCAGTGAAGGAAGCAAATTCAATACAGGCCCTGGTGGATAGAAGTTCAGCAGCTTCTGACACAGGAGGGTTTGTTGGCCTGTCGACAGTAGCAAACAAGGCATGTCAGTACTGTTGTTTTTGTCAAGGACGTCAGAGAAGAGGAACCACCTTTCTTTTTTTTGTTCCAAATTATAAATGTGAAGTCTCTTTCTATCGATGTCATTTTGAAACTAGAGATTTGTATTTCGCTTGGAAAAAAGTTTCTCTTTAATATTCTTGCTCCCAGCCAACTCACCAACACTGACACCATAGATGTCATAAGGTCTGGCCTTCAGTGCTGCAATTTTACATTTTTGGATCAGTCATGAATCTTTTATTTAATCAGAGAATTTTTATACATATATATTTACATGAATAAAAGTGCATATCTATGTTGAATACAATTATTGTAAGTCATTTGGATAAAAGCGTCTGCTAAATGACTTGTAATGTTATATATATATGTGTGTGTCAATGTGCAAACCACCACCAGTCCGACTCGCTTGTCTGTGTGTCTGTCTGTGTGTGTGTGTGTGTGTTGTGTGTTTGGCAGGAAGATCCATCAATCACTGTCATATGATGTGACCTGAACTAAAGGAATACATTATGCATCTGATTCCGACTGGGTCTGGGTTAAGAGGCGAGGTTGAGTCACAAACACAACACCAGTTTAATATGGATCCTCTGAACCTTTCAGAAGAGGAAAAGTAGAACCAGGCCAACATAGCCTGATTGTCTAAATATAGAAAGGCAGTAAAAAGATCATCCAACCGCGAGTGACTGAGCTTATTAACGGCAGTAGTCACATGAAGACTTGCGCTTCGACTGACATTTAAGGCTGTTAAGTACGTGCCTGTTAGCTTCTTCCTCATGCAGAAAAGAAGTTTCAATTTCAGACAATTTTCTTTAATTTTCTTTGACTTCTTTGATACTCATGTCATGTAACAGCTGAGATGGTACAGTAACTAGACTAAAGACGTCTTTCTTTTGAATGTGTATTTGGATAAACTGGACGTGGGCATGGTTTATCGTTGTGTTGTTTAAGTATAGTTGCAATTAAAATGTTGTCTTTAAAGTCACCAGCTATAAAAGTAAAGTACATCAGCAGTGTAACATGAGTTGGCTAAAACCATCTGCATCTCATTTTTCAGATCATCTGTGTTGGCAGAGATATTTCAGACTGAAAAATGTTACACAGTATGTATAATTATATCAGGTAAATAATCACGAATGTACAAACGTATATGATTATTATTCACCCAAGATCTTCCTAGATTTTTTTCAAGAGAAAAAAACACGTATTTGTACGACCTTGTCATTTGCAAGTGCCTTCATCATTTCAAGTGTTAATTGTAAATTAAATGTTATTTTATCTTTGTCCATGCAAATATATATGCATAGTGGTGGAAGTAACAAAGTACCTTTACACCCATTACTGTTACTAAGAAAAGCTGTATTGTACTTGAACTTGAATAGTTTTAAAAATCTGTAATTACGTAATTGCACTTTTTGATTATTATTATGATTTCTAATAATATTAGTAAAGGGCCATGGGACGTCTGCTCTACCAGGTGAGCTCTACCACCTGAGCACCTACATTCTCTTTTACTTCAGTAAGAAAGTGATAATAAACCGTGTAAAAAAGGAACAAAAGAGATGAGACAAATCAGCAGCTGCGAGCTGTTTTTATGTGGCCACTTGCTGATGGTGAGGGGCTATAACACGACGATGTGATGTATGAGAAAAGTTCTGCAACGGCCAATTGGTTTTGTTGATGTAAAAGGCCAACAAGTTACTAGCTGAAGTGGGGAATAAAGTGAGGTATTTATTTGCATGATTTTGTCATCCAGACAATCTTGGTGTGTAAAAAACCCATCAGGAAAGAAAGTCTAGATCTACTTCAGTGCTTGAATGACATGCCTTTATTAATGAACAAAAGATATTATTTAAAAGGAAGAAAAGAGACACGAGAACAAGGGGGAATAACCCATCGAGGTTCCGTGTGCTATCACACGAAACCTCCTGCCTCGCTAATTCAGATTTTGAGCTGGAGATTAGAAGATACAGGTTCCAGCTGTCGCCCCCATTGCGACACATGACCCCATGGGGTCAACTACTGCCAGAATCAGTCTAATGAGTAGCTCTCTCCCTCATGAACCCGCTGGACCAGGAGAGATGGAGTTTTCAGATTGAAGGTTTGTAGCTTTGAGTGTGCAGCAATTAGACAGAGACTCAAACCTTATGAATGACCTAAGAAATCAAGCTACACCTAAAGACTGTGGACACACATCACTGGGGAGGTGGAGACTCTGGGACTTAGAAATGACCATCACTATTCACACTTGCATGCTTTTAGAAGCCTGACTGTTAATCCCGCTTTCCTCACTTAGGTTTGAGTATTTTCTCCAGGATTTCATTGTTGAGTTGAGACTAGAATCTCGTGGAAGTATCAGAATGGGAGAACATTTAAAATCCTTGGTGATCTAACCTGGTGACAGGTCATTTTGTCAATGTTTGGCTGATTTTAACCACCTCAAGCAAAGGTTTATTCGACCTTAAACTGATGACCCAGTCTGTTTTCGACTTTTGCTTTAACATGTGCTTGCATACAGACCAGTCGCAATGAGGACAATTTTAAGCTGATTGTTTGTGGACATGAAGAAAACTTTACGTGGAACAATTGTTGTTCTTATATGCTACTGTCACCAACTGCTCATCGGTCGTTTAGCATTAAACCTAAAGCAGGAATGTAAATGGCATCACATACTCCCTATTGCGTGCATACATGTGTGTTGTGAAAGTTCTTACAGAAATACAAGCCGATTATTTCAACCTCCACAGGATACCTTTAAGTTACTCAAACATGTTGTGTTTGAAAAATGACAGAAGTTTGTAACTATAACAAGAACTAAATGTGAAATACGAATATTTGACTTTGCAGAGATATGGATAACAACACTACCTTTGTCACTGAAGCACATACTGTGGCTCAGTGGTAGAGCAGGGCCGTCCTTCAATCAGAAGATCGGCGGTTCGATATGTCTGCACACATCCATGTCGATGTGTCCTTGGGCAAGACACTTCACCCCAAATTGCTCCGGAAGGCTGTGCCATCAGTGTGTGAATGGGTGTGAATGGGTGACTGATGACATGCAGTGTTAAAGAGCTTTGAGTGGTCAGCAATCTAGAAAGGTGCTGTACCAATCAAATGCATTTTCTATGTAGTGCCCTCTAGGGATTGGCATTTTGGCCCTCATTATCTTGGATTTTTGGAATCATAATTGGAGGTGAGGGTGGATCTGGGAATGAGCGAGGCCTGGCGTGACCAGGTAGCCCATACACTAACGCTAGCGCTAACTAGCTAGCTAATGCATCCATAATTAGGATTAACTGCAATAGCATTGCAGTACCATTTCCATGGTAGCAACCTGTCAATTACATGGTAAAGCATAGGCTACCCTGCTTTATGGACTCTTATGGACTCTAAATGGATCATAATTTACGAAATGAGCATCATGCTGTATTGAAGAAGACTTAAAACTAGAGCTTGAGACCATAAACTCATGTTTACTGAGGTAATAAATCAAGAGAGAAGTAGAGTCATTTTCTCATAGACTTCTATACAATCAGAGGAGTCGCCCCCTGGTGGACATCAGAGAGAATGCAGGTTCAAGGCACTTCTGCATTGGCTTTAATTTTCAGACCTGGAGGTTGGTTGCCTCTTGGTTGCTACTTTCAGGGCCTGTATTTTTACTTCACCACTGATGAACAAAGTAACAATATAAATATTATATTCTAACGTTATGTCTGTGTCATTGTCTCATTCTGTCGTCAGTGTCATCACCGTCGGACGTGTGTTTTTCTTTTTGACAACGTTAAAAAGTTTGACTTGGTGTGTTTGTTTTCAATTTGAGGTTGTGTGTTCCAGATTAGCTATGATGCCCACTGATGTACACTGGTGTGCATGTTCAGAGAGGACAACTGATCCCATGTGATGGACCCTCAAAGACCGACAACCTTGTTAAAATGCATTGCAGAGGCTTGAATGGACTAAATAAAGCCTGTAAAAGAAGGGGAATAGAGTGCAGAGGAAAAAAAATCAACTCACTGACAAGCAGTTTGTCTAACAATGTACCGCCTGCCGGGGTTTTAAAAGATTAAAATGTCTGAGGTTGATTTTATTTTTGTTCCTGCTCATTAGGACATGTCTTGTGTGACTTCTCATTGTCAAGAGCATTTGATACTGTTACATTTTGTTCCCGTTGATAGCAATTTGCATTTTTCTTTGGTGGAACATCTTGTTCCATGTGTCACTACAAAGGATCAGTTCCTTTTTTTCTGAAATCCTTTTTCTGTTGCACTCTTCCTTCCCCCCCGTACTACCAAACCCAGGTTCCTTTTCTGCTGGATTCAAGGCTGTTACAATGTGTGTCCACACTGTTTGAGCTAGAAGGAGACATGTACCATGTGGCTGCACTTATATCTATCAGGATAGAACACATGAGGTGCAGTCTGTCTGGATCAGCTACTGAAGAATTGTTTCATACCTGCCGTATTGATGTGTGCAGGTGGAGGTAAAATAAAAGCCTTTGTGGAGATGAGATCCCCTAATAGTGTCACTGGTCTCTGGTGGGATCCACTACATCACAACCTCATTAGAGGAACACGGCGGTGGAGATGGAA
This sequence comes from Melanostigma gelatinosum, assembly GCF_949748355.1. NCBI lineage: Eukaryota > Metazoa > Chordata > Actinopteri > Perciformes > Zoarcidae > Melanostigma > Melanostigma gelatinosum. The sequence goes on from NC_136638.1 coordinate 3,533,893, forward strand.
GGAGAGGCTACAAGAGGCCTGTGGTCTGTACAGAGGTTAGTCAAAGTGGAAAACACAACCTGCCTCTGCCTGATTCAAAGAACATGCTGTAACTCTGATGGGTCATATTAATGCTTCAGCGACATCACTCCTGGAAATCGAACAACCTGAGGTCTTGGTTTGAGTAAGGGAAACATTTCGGAGCAGGAGCAAGTAGAAGTACTGTGCCTTTGAATGTTTGGCTCAATATGCAAACAAAAAAAGGAGAGTCATCCTTCAGGCCACGCGACTGGGGCTTGTTGGCACACTTTGTACTCTTGAAGAGTTCTCTCCATATATGTATCTATTGAGATTAATATCAAGATCAAGAGGATGCTCAAGCGTAAAGTTGTACCTCTTCCATCCCTGAAACACATTTGAATTAAAAACGTTAGGAACCAAAGGCATCCTGTCACACGGACAATGAAGGCCCTCTGTGGGTCATGTTGTCACGATGAAAATGCTGGATTCAACCTCTAGTTTTCATTTGGGTTAACGTTTGATTTTTCAGATTGTCATTGTTTCATCTTATAGTAGATAGTCCAATCATGTGTCGCTGTGCCTGTTTGATATGTTACAGCATTGCTGCACTGTGATGTCATGCTGAATGGGCTATGGACATGGATGTATGAAAAGAAGTGGACACTTCACTTCAAAATTCACTGAGACCCAGTCTGAAAATATGTCACATCCGTAGAGAACAGCAAGAAATATGAATCCTGTGTCTGTGTGTAGGTGTGTGCATGTCATTGCCTCTTTGTATGTGATTTGTGTGAAGAGGCTTACACTTCTTCCCCCTCACACATATTTAAAATGTTTTTGAGTTGCAATTGGGATTCATGGCTTTGAATTGGCGCTAGGCTGAGCACGTCGATCAGCACTTCCATCAGGGAAGCCGACTAATTCCAGGAGTGTATGCCGTAGGACTGAGACACGCACATTTACAGATTAGAAGACATATGGCGAAGAAGGAGGAACAAAGCTGCAAATCAAATGCTACCCGTTCTGTTAACACTACGGGTTGCTCTCTCCATCCGCACAAGATCCCAGACGACCCGAAGAAAGTAATTTAGGAGGAAATCAAAAATGGTTTTGCTCCACTTGTCTCACGGACAGCCTCGCTAATAGCCAGTCTGACATCGGCTGAAGTTGCCTCTCCTCCTCCTTACCGTGACAGAAGCATCACATCCCTTTCCGAACACTCTGATCTGCCATATGCCTGACACTTTTATTCAGAGGCTCCAGATAATAATGAATAAATCTGTGGTTCTTTCAGGTGTTTTCGTGTTTGAATGTTAAATACCAGCATGGAAAGCAGAGGTCAAGTGGGTTATTGGTGGAAAAAAATTGACGAGTTAACACCTAATTGTGCATATTTATTGGACAGTAAGAACTATAGTTGCATCACCTTGAAAGCTTGGCAGTAGTTATAACAACACACGGAGGTGAAACTGACACGAGTCTGCTGATGAAAAAGAGCCTTTGAGAGGGGACTAGGGGGGAGTATTGGAGAGTTTATCCAGCCCAGTGACGCATTGAACTAATTAGCAAGAGTATTTTAGAGGAAAGACATTGCTGGGGAATTCTCATCATCACTCATGTCTCTGTCTCTGTAGTTCAATGAAGTGTTATCTGTCATGTAGGCGCAGGGAAGAGAAGAGAGGGTCGGGGGTGGGTTTGTTCAGGACACTCATTATCTCTCCAAAGTGATGGTCATGTTTGAAAATGACTGAATTTTTTATGCCTCCCTCTCAAACTCAGGTTAAAAGGACTGCCACGTTGGCATTAGATCTCAGTCCAATTTACTGCCCCTGGAGACTTTCTTTCGCTCGTTCTTTTCCTCCACCACCCTCCTAAAAAAACAACCCCATTCATCCTTCTATTTCCTGACCACAGTAATTGATGCAAACATGCTGGTGCGTCCGTGCCAATGCCAAGACAATTATGCCGATGGCTCCTTCAAAGAGTTGTGCGCATTCCAGATCTCGTTGTGCCTGTCGGGAGGGAGGGAGGGAGGGAGCCGGAGATGAGGATAACCCCGGGTGAAGGAGACACAGTTTGAGCGCGCTGAAGATTTTCTGATGATCCACCACAATGATGCTCCAAGGATGGAGGTGAATTGCAGCCATGTGGCCCCAAGCATATGAAACACTATTATAGAGTCTCAGCCTGGCTTACTCAAGTGAAAGGCGCTGTGGAGGTCAAGCAGGGATCATTAAACTTATCTTCTGCTGCTTATCAGCCCAGAACATTGTCTGAAAGGACCGCTGTAGAGGAGGAAGAAACCAACAAACAAACATAAAGCCTCAGGAGACCTTTTGTACAAGTGACATTTCAAACTAACACTCACTTTCAGATTAGTGTTCAGTTTGAAGAGAGAATATAACGATTGACAATTTGTTCAACCACAGATTGCCAAGACATGCATCATATTCTTCCTCCTAAGATTCCATCGCGTTTCAAATTCAATCAGCAATCACATTTCACAAACATGTCAGTATACATCAAGGTAAACTGAACGTTCACTTGATTGACGGCCACAATCTTGTTTCTGAACTGAAGCGTATAGGCTTTTATCAAAAGGACGAGACAGGAGCCGGGGTAGTATGCTGAATGTAATCAATGGAAGCTGGTGATGCTGTGATGGAACTCTTACTTTCATCAGGCACAGCTCTACACTACAGGGGGCCCTAGGCTGGATTTTATTTCAGCGCGCGCCATATTTACGCATGTGTGTGTGTGTGTGAGTAACACCCACCCACACAAACGTTAAAACTGCTGAACTATTTCATTATTCATTACTTCCGTCTCCTAAAATTAGATAATCGATATTCTCCAACGTGTAAATGAATGAATCATGAATATGATTTCTGATACTAGATGTTGTGTTGACTGGCTCATATTGTCACACTGCATGCAGCAACATCATCTACGGATTAATCACATTCAAAACTCAAAATGGCGGCAGTGCCTTGTTGACGTCAGAGTTCATTCTATATTCTCATGCTTTATTCTAATTCATGGGTTTATGATACAATAATTGAGTAAATAATAACCGTTATGAATTTTGATTTCAATTCATTATTATTTGTTAAATCTGTTACAAGCCATAACGCTACAGTTGCGTTGGCTAACACAAGTAGATAGCTACTGCTTGTAAAAAAGAGAAACGTAAAACATATAAAAGCAGTTGGACTGTGTCCTAAACAACAAAATCAAATGGATTTATTTCATGAAAGTAACTCACTATTTGAAAACGTATTTTCTAATATGTTACTGTATGATGCACAGTATTTCTTCTCTGCCAGTTTGTACATACATTACAGTGCTAGAGAATTGACGATGGCATACAAATATCAACATCAATAGCAGTGTCTCTTTAGTTCAAAATTCCTTCCCCTCATTTTGATTTTTTTTGTGACAGGGTATCAGGGTACCCGATATACTCATATTTATTTTCAATTGCTGCTGAAGTTATTAATCTATACCATGTACATTGCACGGGTAATGAATGTAGAATTACCAGAAAATAACTAAATAATTAGTCTTCTAGTAGTTGACACTTGTCTTCTTTTAAAGAACGAAGATCAAATGCCGTTCATATTAGATAACTTCTATTGGGCTTCGGGTCTTACAATTAATACAAGTAAATGGGAAATCTAACAGTGCATACTTCTGGTTAGAGATCGATCAGTATTGGTGTAGTACAAACCAGTAAGATATCTAATTTAAATAAGTCGGCGTCTGCCAACTCCTCTCCCAAAATATAAAAGTCTACCACACAAGGTTTTGTAGTGCTGTGCAAGGAACCAGCTATCTCAAGAACAGTACGTCCAAAGACATGTGCAGCCATTGATTCTCTGCTAAACTTCATTTGGAGAAACAAAACTGAGAAGAAGCTCTTATAGAGGCTCCTCTGAAGGGCCCTGTAATGCAGTAGGTTTTCAAGACCAATTGAATTAAGCAGCGTTTGTCTAATTGTCAATGGGTTCATATTCCTGATTTATTATTTGTAATCTCTTTTGATAGGATTTCTGTTATCTTGTCATTAGAAGTGTAGTAAACTTTCCCTCGACTGGCCGATGTTCACGAACAAGCTCTTAATCCTTGGATGTTTTTGTTCTCCTTATTCATGCATAATATGGAACAATTAGCATGTGTTATCAACAAACAAGTCCGATACATAACGGAATGTAGTGGCACGGGTGTACTCTTTGTTTGAGACGTACTTACTGAAGAGTATGAATATTCCTGGAAAAGAATACAACAATGTTACAAAGAGAATATTTTAAAATGACTGAACGAACTTAGCCAACTCCCAAGAGTTCAGGGTTGAAGTTGCTTTATTGTTTAATCTAAATTTTCATGGATTGGAACCTATATTAACCTTTTATCTGAATAGTAATACAGGCTAACAATCTAGGAACAATGCCCTCCAGCTTATTCGTCTTGTTGGCAAATATCAAATACATAAAGCTAGAGTGCTTCAGACAACATCCGTCTGTTTTTTATTAAGCTACAATCTCTCTTTGACTCTTTGATTCTATATCGATATCTATATATCTATATAGATATCGATATAGAATATATAGATATTGATATCTATATATCTATATAGATATAGATATAGAGAGAGAGACAGAGGAGGTTGCTCCGACTCTATTTTTGAGAGGCGATAAGTGTAATTGGTTGAAATAAACCGTTATCAAACCTCAGAATCATTTATAACATATTGTTACCCACTTCTTTGGGGAAAAAAATCCATTATTGAAATTCAGATCAAAATGCAGCGAGACCTGTGGGTCAGGCAGGACAGATGCAGAGGAGGACGTCTGTCCTCTTTAGGGTGGAACTCCTCTATCGATTTAATGTTTTGAGGTTTCTTTTCACGCTAATCTGTGATTGGACAAAACTCTTTAAATGGAGGAGGACACAAGCCAGTGAGTGGACCACTCAGCTAGGGGTGTGGTTTATGTGTGTGTGATGACATGGAGAGGTGAATGTTCGTTCTAAATGATGCCGGCTCTTGAAGGGGTTAGTGGGGCGACTGTGGCTCAGTGGTAGAGCACGCTCGTCCTTGAATCAGAGGATCGGCGGTTCGATCCCCGTTTCCACTGGTCCATGTAGATGATGTGTCCTTGGGCAAGACACTTAACCCCAAATCCTCCAAAGTTGAATGGTTAGTTCGAGTTCTGATGGGCAGGTGGCACTTTATGTGGTAGCCGCTGCCATCAGTGGGTGAATGATGATATGTAGTGTTAAACAGCATTGAGTGTGAATGCTGCAACATCATCAGAACTGGAGAGCAAAGAACAACACTAAAGGCTTTTCTCCATGCAAAAGATCCTTTCTCTCTTCTGCTAACTGACTTCAGTAAGAGTTTGATTGACAGATGGTTCATTCAATCACCTGCCAAGTATTTTTTTCTTGCCCACCCTTTTACAATCAGTTTGCAAAGACGGTTCAGTGTAACAATCCATCCGGTTGCGTTACAGCTATTTTCTGAATAAGGTTGTATGGGAAAATGTGTTTTTTAAACACATTTTGGGAGAAAACGAGCATACGTCCCATTTAACTATGTTGGGGTCTGACCATATGGTTTCAACATGTGCTGTGGACAAAGAGAATCAGGCCTTCACTGTTTCAAGCAAAGGTTTCATTCTGATTTGTAGCTTGATAAGAGCAAAGGAATTTCACACTCGGGTGTGAATTCCCCCTCCCCCCAAAAAAAACTATGGTTCCTGAAGTCACCTGAATGCACCGCTGCAATCTCATTGGCCGAAGGCCAAGAGACCCCAGGACCCCTGTGGTTCAACCACTATTCTACAAAACTACCTGCAGCCCCCACCTCAAGGCTTTTTCCAACTATCCCTCTGGGGTAACAGGAGGCACGCAAACACTCTCTTCGCCCCGGACCTCCACGCTTTTTCCCTTCGACCTCCGTCGAACAGGGAGCACACACAACGCTCTCTTCGCCCGGACCTTCGTCCTGGACACATGAAGACACATCGGCCTCTCCTCCCCCCTCCAGGACGACGGAGGCCACGACGGAGGCCACGAGGAAGCAACGGCCCCTCAAACCCTGACAAGCCATTTCGCTGTACGAAACAGCCGTGTTCCACGCTGAGTAAAGGCCCACTCAGCCCGCCAGACGAATCCGCATCAGCGATCCGTTCTCCGCTTTTTGCTTCTTTTTCTTTTTGTGCACACTTCGGCAGGAAGATGTCTAATCCTCTCCTGACCGATGATTACCGGGAGACGTACGGACCACGTCGTCTCAGCCGAAGTTAAACTGTCCTCCCTGCAGCGAGGATTGATCACGTCTGCGTTTCGCTCCAGAGCGAGCTCACGCCAACGGATCGAAGCCGCACCAGAAAACGCCGTGCGACGCACAGCGCCCGCTGCAAAGCCGCGCCGACAAGCAAGCTCCCCCTGCTCCCCCTTCCCGACGAGGAAAACGGACCACGTTGCCACGAACACACTTCAACGTTGCAACGACGCATCAACAAGTAAGATTCTTGGCATCTGGGCATAGTTTAGCTTAAATTAACATAAGTTTAATTCAGGTCATTCATTTATATGTTGATATTCCCGTGTTTTTGTGTGTTTAAGTTACTGTCGCGTGATATTGAGATATTGCGCAATCATTATGCAGCAGAGAAGCTCCGCTGTATTTATGAACTGCTATGACTGTTTGCTTGGAATTGTTAGATCCTGGTATACTTCTGGCCCGATACGGGGCTACTTACTGACTCAGCTCTCTATTAAAAGATTGTCGAGCTGGTGTTCTTGCGAGGGAACTCGCCTGGCTCTTCTAACTGCCGTTACTCCTGTTGTGAAAATAAAGCTATCTTTCACACTTAGAGCGGATTTAAGAATGAAACAGAAGCTCTCAAGAGGCGTATAGTTATATCAAAAGCAATAGTTTATTTATCAACAGAGTTATTCAGCCCAGCAATCAAACATGCATGGGTTAATAGAGCTTCACTCGTATTCGAGATCTGCCATAAGAACGCTTGAACATAGCAGCGTGATAATTCATATAGTCACCCCTTATGGAAGCCCATTGGTCAAATTCAAAGATGCAGGCGTGGCACGTTTGTACGTGTATGACACCTGGTTGGAGGCCTTGAACGTCCGTTCACATTGGCCCCTCCCAGAAGGCGTTTCTTCTGTCAGTGTGTAGTGCGATGTTGAGGTGAGAGGACCTGGGAAAAGTGTGAAGAGGGGAGTCTGCTGGGGCGTTGTCCCTGTATCTCACTGTCTATTGTTCCTCCCTTATCTATCTAAGATGGCGGCCTATTCCTTGTGGCGCAGTTAAATCAGTAGTCTCCCTCCTGCTTCTCCCTGGCCCTAGCGTGTACTGTGTGTATTTTATGAGTGGTTAATAGAGCTGCATAAGCTAATGGTTATTAAAACTGCAAATAAGCTAGTGATTAATTAAAGCTATATATAAGCTAGTGGCTGATTAAGCTGTATATAAAATAATTTTCTCAACAAATCCCTCTCTTGACGTCTGAAGGACGTCACTTTCTTTACCTTTCTGCCCTGTTACACGCATGTGTCTGGCTCTGCCTCATCTGACCCTACCAGGCTGGTCTGCTCTTCCCATACTGGGTAAGCTCCATAAGGAGGGGGTGGTGGTGGTTCCTTGGAGAGGGCAGTGGTGATAAGACGGACAACCAAAGAACGAATACAGGGTATTATACAACATCCACATGACACCAGTATTGCAACGAACACTCCCGCTGACACTGCTATTGACAAGATCAGGTGCTTCCATTTTCCAAACATGTTTTCCATCCAATCTCCAAATGGATTGTTTACACCTGATGCTTCCTGCATTTCTTTTGACAGTGCCTTCAGACTATTCAGTGCTTTTGTGACTGAACCGTCCGGCGCAGTGTTGTTGGGGATGATAGTGCAACACAGGTCTCCAAACATTGAGCAAACACCCCTTTTTTCCAGCAAGCAACATGTCCAAAGCCATTCTGTTTTGCATAGCAATCAAAGAAGTTGGGGCCAGCTGCTCAGCCAGACCCTCTATTGCATCCCTAGTATGATTAGCCAACGAAGAACATTGTAATGCACATAATTGATACGATCAACATTTTTATTCACTGTTATCCATGGAATTATACTCACGATACTCTCAAAACCTGCTGCAATTTGGTCTACCAATTTGTATTCATTAGGCACTCCTCTGGGCACTCCGATTGCATCTATATAGGTTGGACCTTTGTCCAGACTGAACTCAGTTCCAGCTGCTCTTTTTGCTAAGATATGTCTGCGTCTGCGTTGGGTCAGGCTTTGTACTTTGTTTTGCTCCTGTAGTATTTTGTCTCCCACTAAGGTAAGTGGCATTGCTAGCCTCACCATAGCACACACTCCCATTGTAGATGCTGGTATGTTAGAGAATAAGCGCAGACCCCCACAGTAGTAGAATAGTCCTCCCCTAGCCCAAGAACCTATCTCTGAGCCTGGTCGTGTCATGTTGCACCAGTCTTCTGGCACTCTGCCTAGGTTGGTTTGAGCTCTATCGTTGGTGAAATGGTAACAGACATATCTGGATCCTAGTCCTTTGTAAGCTTTGAAATAACCTACTGCAGTTTGGTTGTCAATTGGTGGAAATATGGATGCCAGAGTCGTGCAATTTGGTGGAGTAGCCATTTTAGTCATATTTGTCATGCACGCGTATCCTGTTGGGTCAGATTCAGGATATAGTGGTGCTGGTTCGGTGAACACAGCTGGTCTTGCTGCAGCACAAGCTACACAGCCACCCATTTTGTTTTTATAGCATTATCAACAATTCAATTTAACCAAAAATTGTCGTTTCCATGTCCTGTAGCTAATTGGATCACCTGTTGGTGGTTGCTGAAAAGTCAAATTACAAATTACAAAACAAATTACCCTGCATTTTGCGTCAGATCACCTCGGACCTCTGCTAGAGGTCTGGACGGCTCAGGTGATGGGGCACAATGTGACAGGTGGTGCCAAGGTGCTCCTGCTTTACCTATGACTTGGACCGAGTGTGAAGTAACCTCCTTCACTTCGTACGGCCCTGTCCACCTGGGGTCAGTCCACTTTCTCTTATGAACTTTGACCCTGACCCAGTCACCCACTCGGATGAGATTTTTTACCTCTTCCTGGTCAGCTGCACTGGTTCGCTGGACCTGTTTGGAGAGAGCCTCCGTGAGAATGATTAATGCAGTCATATATGCCTTCATTTCAACTTGCTGCACATCTAAGGCCGGTATATGACTACCGTCTCTTGGAGGACCAGGCATTTGCCTCCCTGTCATTAACTCATGTGGTGAAAGATGCGTCTCATTTCCTTGTGCGCTCCTCATTGCCATTAGAGCTAGTGGTAAAGCTTCAACCCATGTCAGCTTTGATGCTGCACATGTCTTCGCTATTTTTGATTTTAGCGTCTGATTTGCCCTTTCTACCAAACCTTGTGACTGTGGATGATACACTGATCCATACCTATGTCTGATTCCTAGTCTGGCTTCCACTTCCTGCAAATGCTTATTACTGAAATGTGAACCATTATCGGACCTTATGCATCTAGGAACACCATAGCGAGGTATCAGTTGTGTTTGCAGCCACTTTATTACTGTCTGTGCGTCTTCTCGGTTAGTTGGGATTGCCTCCACCCACTTTGAGAATCTGTCCACCATTACCAAGATGTACCTTTTTCCTTGTACTCTGTTTTCATGTCCCATGTCAGTGAAGTCTATGCTGATGTCCTGGAAGCAGGCTGATGGTACAGGATAAGAGCCCATAGGTGTTTTGTACAGTTTCTTCACATTGTGATCCCCACAGGTGGTGCATTCGTCGCAGAAGAGGGACACCATACTTTCCATGTGTGGGTGCCACCACAGTGCTTGCATCCTTTGTAATGTTCCTTTCTTTCCTTCATGCGTTGGTCCATGTGCCTCTGGTATCAGTGAGACACACAATTCTGCTGGTGCTACCACTCTGCCATCATGGGATCTCCAAAGTCCACTTTCTCCTCTTGTTGCTCCTTTCCCTTGCCATACGGACCATTCGTATGATCCAGCCTTCTTCTGTATGTCAATCAGTGTTTCTTCAGTGATTTCTGGTTCTTGTATGGCTGTTTTCAGAACCATCTGTTTTCGTCTGTATCCTCCTTCTTCTTCAGCAGCTTCATCTGCCATGTCGTTTCCCACACTTATTCTGGTCCTTGTTTTACCATCATGTCCTTTGCATTTCATGATTGCCACTCTGTTTGGTAGGCTCATAGCTTCCACCAGTGCCATGATTTCCTGCTTGTGTTTGATGGGTGCGTCCATTGATGTCGTGTATCCTCTTCTTCGCCACATGGGCCTTGTTGTTGTTGCTGGCCACGCGAGCGGGAGCGGCAGTCACGTGCGTAGTGACCTGGCTTTCCACAGTTGTAGCAGTAGAAAGTTCCTCCTTCCTGCTTCTTTTTGTCTTTAGCAGTCTTTTGAGCCGAGTCAAGCTCTGCCAGCTGTCTCTTCATTAGTGACACTTGCCATGCTTTGAGCTCCACATCTGATCCTCCTACTGCTGCTCTGTGTTTATCATAAGTGTGTTCTTTGCCTGCCATGTCTGCACTTTCTGCACTAATATGCAATATAAAAGGTTGAATGCAGTATTCCCAAATGTCCACCAGATGGAGCCAAAGCTCCTGTCCACTGTTCTTGTTGCAGTTCCTGAAGTGGCCACAGAAAGAGCCAAAACTCCTGTCAAATGTTCTTTTTTTTTTCTCAGTTCGTGAAGTACCAACAGAGGGAGCCAAAGCTTCTCCCAACTTCAAATGGCCTGATGGAGCTCTGAACAGCTTCATTCACACTGGCTCACGTCCGAAAACTGCCTTCTCTGGAACGTCAGTGTGTGTGAAATGTTGATCGACTTTATTATTAACACTTAAGGTGAAGAAAATGTAATCAGTACAGTTCTAAACTTATTTCGAAGTGTCTGTGTGAATAGATAAAAAGAAAACTCTTCTCCTACTTTAAGATGGCAGTTTCTGCCCTAATCTGGTTGTTTAAGCAAGCGTTACTTTCAGGGCCACTGTATCTGTTCCTGTCGTACGAACGGGTGACGGAATGCCCCATTCTGCATTTTTGACCTACTTACAGTGACCTCACAACTCCGCAATATAAGCTTTTCAAGTATAGCGCATATTATTTATCAGTGAATGAATATATTTTATTTACAAATCCCCCTTTTCACCCCTGCTAGGTGTGAACTTCTATGTTTTGGAATTACTCATTCAATGGCTGTAACTCGATGTTTTAGGTCATCTGAATCGTCTGGATCAGAAGTTGGTAGGGTGCCTATGTCTAGTTCGGGTGTGTGTCTGATACTTGGTTTCGAATTTCTCAGATCAGTAAGGCAACTAGTATGCCCATACCCCCCCCCCCATTTTAGTTTTCTTCAGCTCTCTGTCCTTGGAGCCGATACACTCCCTACGGCTGCACCTGTTTTGTTATCAGGAATGCTCACACTCCTTAATTTTCTCAACGTCTGTCTGACTGAATGAGTCCCTGCTCTGTTTTCGCTTTTAACTTTGCTGACGGTCCCTAGGGAACACAATTTTCCAATAAATCTGTAACTACGCCACTAAAACTGACACTTATATTAACCCTCAGCTGTCTCTCAGTCTATCGTAGTGTTTTATGTTTGTGTGTGATTGCAACGTCTGTGTCTAATGCGTGTTTTTTCTGCTCAACTGACCGTCAATTTTGAAGAGCACACAAACTTGTTGCCACACATCAACTCCTCAGCTCTCTCTCTCTCTCTCTTACATGTACGCTCCAAACATTCACTCATTTAAACAAAATTGCTGCATGCAAACCCATACACGGCCACTTCTGCAATACTGGTACACAAACCTCTGAGTGGAACTTCGTTTTACAGTGTACAACATGGACGAACATGGTCCCTTTAGGAAATGGCGTTTTTGCAGTCTCCAGACACACTACATTCAGCGTATTTCAACAAGAATTTCTATTTACTCAAACTCAGCAAACCGACTGTGGCATCGCTGGCCTCTTGACCACGACACAAATGACAAACTGCTTTTTCAGCAAACAAATACAGTCAAATAATAAACAATTCTTTCCCTATCCTACACACAAAACAAAACAGCGCTATTTTTTAATGCATCACAACGGCCGCTGCGTATCATAAAACACAAGTACAATATCTGCTTTGGCTGGGGCTCAATCACGGGCCTACCGCGTGGAAGGCAGCTGTACTGACCACCACACCACCAGCGCAGTACATCAACAACACAATTTAATACACTTAAGTAACCAAGGCCTCTTCTCTGGACCTGTTCTCTTGGTTACTTTTACACAACGTCCGTTATCAACGACACATCGATTAACTTAAATTCTGCGCTCTCGTACAGAAACTACATCTAGGATACTCTAAGCAGAGATATCATGTTTTTACACTGCACGCCACTCACGAATTTAGTGTCCGTAGATTTGATGGTCTTGATAAGGTAATTTTTCTCTTCGTCCGCTATCAACGATACATCTGTTAACTTAAAACCTGTGCTCCCGTGCAGAAACTATCTAAAGGTCACTCTACGCAGAGTTAACTTGGTTTTACACCACACGTAACACACGGATTTAGTGTCCTGAGACTTGACGTCTTGATACGGTAATATTTCACGGTCAATTCTCTCAATACAGTTTATCAATGACATCAATGACATATACATATATCCCCGTCATGTTATACAATTTCTTCGTAGCCCAAAACGTCTTATAAATTTCGTTAAAGATTACGCTGTTTGTGACATGGATTCGAGTGCTTCGTGCGAAGCGCGTGACCGCGACAGAAGAGGCGCGCGACACGGCTCACATTACTTCACATCTACGTTGTCACAGGAGCGCAATTTTTCGTCTTTATTTTACGTTTTCTGCTGGACTCATTCACGCATGTGTACAGACCCCCCAAATGGCTGGGCTGAACAACTCCGCCGCAGTGTGATTATTCTTTACCAGTACTCTATGACTATGCCATACTCACAGTTCGGTCGGTCTGATAAAATTTGGATCATGTCTATAAATACAATATGCAGAATTCAGTTAAATAGGCTTCTGCTCACCTTGTTTGTTGTGTCGACACTATCAGACTGTCCCCGAACTGCAGGCACGAGACTCGCATTTCTGAAATCACAGATAGAGAGGTCGGTTAACATTCCAATCCGATATGCTCTGTATCAAGTTGCCCGCATCCTCCACCAATTTGTTGTGAAAATAAAGCTATCTTTCACACTTAGAGCGGATTTAAGAATGAAACAGAAGCTCTCAAGAGGCGTATAGTTATATCAAAAGCAATAGTTTATTTATCAACAGAGTTATTCAGCCCAGCAATCAAACATGCATGGGTTAATAGAGCTTCACTCGTATTCGAGATCTGCCATAAGAACGCTTGAACATAGCAGCGTGATAATTCATATAGTCACCCCTTATGGAAGCCCATTGGTCAAATTCAAAGATGCAGGCGTGGCACGTTTGTACGTGTATGACACCTGGTTGGAGGCCTTGAACGTCCGTTCACATTGGCCCCTCCCAGAAGGCGTTTCTTCTGTCAGTGTGTAGTGCGATGTTGAGGTGAGAGGACCTGGGAAAAGTGTGAAGAGGGGAGTCTGCTGGGGCGTTGTCCCTGTATCTCACTGTCTATTGTTCCTCCCTTATCTATCTAAGATGGCGGCCTATTCCTTGTGGCGCAGTTAAATCAGTAGTCTCCCTCCTGCTTCTCCCTGGCCCTAGCGTGTACTGTGTGTATTGTATGAGTGGTTAATAGAGCTGCATAAGCTAATGGTTATTAAAACTGCAAATAAGCTAGTGATTAATTAAAGCTATATATAAGCTAGTGGCTGATTAAGCTGTATATAAAATAATTTTCTCAACACTCCCGACGTCTACCCTGCTTCCTCCGGTCTGAGTGCACTCGGTCGAGGGGCCACCCTGACCCCGGGCGCTCCTACCAGTCGCGTCGGTTATGGCAGCTTCCCTCTTATGGATCCGTGCTCTTGGTAAATGCCAGGTTAGGTTTTAACGGCTAGGATTACTTCTTACTAAAACCGTATGGGATTGTTAAGTGGATTCGGTCTCTAGGATAACCTTTCAGAACTCAGTTGTTAGACATACAATGGCTTTAACTTTTACTGCCACGAGGAACTTTTTACTACTTGAGCAAATGAATGCACTTGAGAAATTTACTTTAAATGCAGATTAGATATTTATTGCAGGTTATATTTAGTTAGTTTGCAAGGGTTAAAGCTACAGCTCACATAAAATGTTACTACACTTGATTCGTTACTTTAAATTTCTTCTTCGATTATACTCATTAGTTTTAGATGCCGAGACGGCTCGGCTGGAGCTGGATGTCCAATGGTGCGATGAAAAGGTTATTTTGGAGTTGTTAGGAGCGAAGGTCTGGCCAGACCCTCGGCCCTCCTGCTCTGCAGCAGAGTCCGTTCAACAGTCCTCAAAACTCAGTACAAAGTCTTTCTCGGGCGGCTGCGTCTTCTCCGTTGTCCAGTTGGTAGAGGCGAGCAGGGGGGAGAGGTGATTCTCCGTCTTTCAATTTTTGTCCACGAACGGCGGTCTTCTTTCCGTGAACAGAGACGAAGTCCTCGGACGCGGCTGTCGAACGAGGTCCAGTGTTTCTCCATGGATGGCTCGGTCGGCGTCCCATCGTGAATTCCCGTCTTGCTGTTTGCAAGTTACTTCTTTTATAACACTTTTGGGCTGCCTCTCGCGTCTCTCCCCCCTCTTCCTCAACACGGGGTCCCTCAGCCTGTAATTAACATGACATCATTGATCTGGTGCCTGTGCTTCGAAAATGACCTAACTTTTGTGTGTGTGTGCATGAGGAAATCACCCCAACTTCCCTGTCTGGGTGTTCAACATCTGTTGCACTTCCCCTTTCTCTTTTTGCCAACTCATCCTGACAAAACACTTTTCTTACATCGCAGCTCCGGTCACACAGAACATTTGTTAATCAGTTTTTACATTTGTTAAATCGGTTTGGTTAGTACACATTTGCTTATAAAATGATTATTGATCTCATCCTTCATCATTATTGTGCTTTGTGTCCTTTCTTCTCAACCATCATTATTTCCCCATCCCTTGAAGCCAACACCCTGCTTACTTCCTCTTTCTCCATACTTTCTACACTCAGACTGCACTATACTCAGATACACATATTATTATTATCAGGTTTACATTTGTTAAATCACTCTATGTATTAAACATTTGTTATGTAACGATCATACACTTTATCTTTAGATTATACTTTAACTATTGATTTCTGATTATATGCTTTTTATATCCTGACCTTCCCCTGATCGTGTATGCATGTTTTCGAGGCAGCTCTGTGGGCTCAACTCTTCTTGACAGAATTTATTTGATTTCTTTTCATTTGTTTTATTACACTTCGTGTAGTATTCTCTCCTCATTAAATCAGCTCTGTGAGTGAAGTGTGGAATCTCGTCTATCGTACATAACTGCTGGCAGTTCTACCGACAGCGGCACTTTGTGTACGATACGACCAGCGATACACATTAGTATTTACACTTCAGTCTGCAGTCTGGTCATTTGAATAGCCAGCAAAGACCATTGCAATTATTAAGAAAATCATTCAAATGGTAAAACCCCTCCCGAACACCTAGTCTCCCTTCGCCCACCATGTTGACCCCTGTGTGCCCTGAGCTCATTAAACGTACAATTATACATATGACTGCTCAGCTGTGGCTTTTACATTTCGCTAGAATAGAAGCCAGTATTTGTGGTGGAGGCGTTTGATTTGTTAAGAAGAATCAGACACATGGTCATAGGCCCTGAGGAAGCCACATCTGGGGAGGCATGCCACCCACCACCTGCTGCTGCTTCATGCTGTAATCCCTGATCACACAGCCGGCAGGCCTGCAGGCTGCCAGTTAATGGATGTCGTCCTTCTCCATGCATGAATGTGTGCCTTTGCGTGGATAGACCCGGCTTATTATTTCGCAAAAAGGGGTTTTGATCATGGAGAGTGTGCGGGAGGCCTGCCGTCGTGCAGAAGAACAAATGCTCCTGCTGCATCCAATCAGAGTGCAGAAGAGAAGAGGAGGACCACCCTTCACCCTTAAGACACATCTCAAGCCCCAATAAGATGGCATGGAAACATTCATATATTCACACGCTTTAGTGATCCATAGTTATGTTGTAATTTTTCTCAAGTGATAAGAAAGAAAAGGTAGATCAGGGTGGGTCACATAGGATGAATGTGGGTATATCATGCTGTTAATACAATTCATGTAAGGATAAAATTAATAAAAATTAACTTTTTCAATCAATGGAAAAACAACTGTCAAGCTCAACTTTGAGGTCAATATGGATGAGAAGTCTGAAAGAATAATGGAACATTTTGACCTAATCTAGATTTAGATTTACAGCTGTAGTTTGTAGCACGACATAAACACAATGTAACATATATAAGCTATTTACTATTATGCAGGGCAAAAGGTTATTGCATTTACTGAGTTCAGGAGGTCAGTGAAGGTCTCATGACCTGTGAAGCTGTTAAACATGTCAATCATCCTAGCGACCTATGGGGATGAGTGGCACAGGTGAGGTATAGCTACCTGGGATTGGCAGAGAGTGAGGTGAGATATGTTTTTGTTGTTGTCCTGCTAGCATGTGTGGAGTTAGTCTATGACCAGGAACGCTTTGTCGAGCCTGTTAAGAGAACGTTTAGCGGTGTTGTCTGTTGTTTTGGCGTAGGCTACGGCTCACAGTAGCTCACAGTAGCTTACGGTTCACTGATAACGTGAAACAAGCGAGAGGACGTCTCGTAGCGTTCCTTACCGAGGGTCGCTACAATATGCAGACGTCACCTTCTGTCTGAAAATGGTAGAGTAGCTGTACTGCTGTAAAGTTGTAATGTTTTAATAGAAAGCAAAAGACAATAGTCACAATATGACTGAAATAAGTGTAGTTGGATAGTAAATCGTTTTAAAAATAGGAGAATAAAGTTGTAATTCCATATATTTTTTAAATCAGATTTCTGAAAAATGTATTCGTTTAATTTTTGCTTATTACTTTTTAAAATAAACTTCTTATAATACTGGCCTTTATTTGTAAATACATGATTTCTTTGACTATTTTCTTAAGATTCTGACTTTATTCTTATAAATACATTAATATAGACATTTTGATGACACTTCTTTCCTCGAAAAAGAAGCAACTTTTTAAAATTAAAGTGAGGCACAATGGGTTAAGTAAATAAAAACATGGATGCTGATGATCAGGTTGAGTGGCAGAGAGTGGAATAGTTTAACATTGTTAACCACTACAGGAGGATGTCACTATGTATTATCATACTGTACATGCTATGTTTATATTCATTTAAATAGAGCCTGACAGACTGTCTGTGGTGATTATGTATAAGGTCTCTGAGCATATTACTGGTTTACTGCATGTGGTGATGCTCTGCCTTATACGCTCTATTGCCATGACCTGTGAGCTTTATATATTATTGTTGATTGTAATATACGTATGCTCATCAGGCGTAACAAATAAATATGATTAGCCTTGAAAGTATCAGCTGCTCTAGATCTGGGCACCACAACACAGTCTGGAGCCAGGACCAAGGCTCCGCCCATAGCCACTCCAAAGCCAGCATATGCACGGCCCAAACCATCCTGGACCGAGGTGGTGCGCCCGGGCCGCCAGAAAGATATGAACGAAAGTGCAATAATATTTGGTTTGCAAACACTTAAAAAAAATCAGGTTATTTTTAACAGCAGTATTCTCTTTACACAGTAGCAGTTATAATGATTCTGATAATAGATATTCAGCCGGTGTTCACAACTTTATCTTCATGTGTGTAATAGATGCAATTTGAAATATACTTCTTGAAAACTGCAAACCTATCGACGTCATGTTTTTATGTTTGTTAAATTCTCAGTAGCGATAACTAAATGATGCGTATTATGCATATTCCGAACAAAAAAACTTTTAAAACTCTAAAAAAATTATTTAAATGAATCATTTCTTTTTTGGTATTTTGGTCAGACACATATGCAACGCTGATTATCGTAATATGTGTGGCATGTGTTATAAATGTACGTTATTTGTTATAAATGTACATTGGTACATAGAGGGTGATAAGAAGCTGTACATGGAGGGACTTAGGACCCAGGGAAATGTAGGTGAAGGAAACAGGAAGAGATGCCACACAAGCAGATGTTCATTGAAATTAAACCCTTTATTATGAAATGAAGCATTGCGTTCGTTCATGCAGGACACGGAAGTCATACGCCCCCAGCTGTAACCAGCCAGCCGATTGAATCATAGCTTCCAATCGGCCGCACACCAATCACAGCCCACTCTCACTTCAAGGATGTTTATTTGGGGCGACTGTGGCTCACTGGGTTAAGAGGGTCGCCGATCAATGGCAGCCCACAGCTCCCTATATACAGGGATGGGTAAAATGCAGTAGTCAAATTTTGTGTATGTGTAAATGTATATGACAATAAAAATGGTTTCTTCTTTCTTCTTTAAATATGACTCCCTCCTCACTGATTCATTCTACACCTATATGCTGTTACAGACCGTACTGCTGGCAAAGCTTTGCCTCCTCCACCCCAGCCTCCACCCTTTTTTAGTTCAGAGTTCATCTTTCATGGCAAATGGTAAAAAATGTACTTCTGGCTCATTCCTGTAAACCTTGTTATGTTGGCTTGGTAGCTGCTGGCTAATCCGGGGAGCATTCAAAGAGCGGAGCCATCAGCGCCAAGTTGCAATAAAAGGTTAAAATCCATGACGAGAGTGTTCCTGACTGAACTCTTAAAGTTTGGTATAATTGAGTGTGGGGCTGCTTTGAGTGACAGGTGTGTACCGCCTCATGTTGCTAGCGGCTAGCTGTCTCCTCTGCTCCACCTCAGCTCCACTGACGATCCATCTCTTTGACCGTTTTCAGGGTCAGGCTTGTATACAGTCTACTGTAATTAGTCATGATGAACAATACATAATCAGAGCTGGAGGTCATATGTCCCATTTTAATATAGGCTAGTTTGAGCATATTTGCAAGATGTTAAACCACTCTTACGACTGTCCTCGCAAGAAGAAAAACAGCATCCGTTGTTCCAGCCAGATATCTGACAGAACAAGCGCCACTTTGTGGCTGTTGCAATATGTGGAGGAGGTCAAGTGATGCTATTGTAGAGGGACAAAGTTCACATAGGGAGGAGGTTACGGTGGACGCATTGGTCAAAACAACACTGGACTTCAAAACAGGGGGCAAGTGACAACAGCAAAGTTCCCTGTGAACGTGACCACAATTGTTCTATAACTATAACCATCTTAATGATGAAGGTCCCCTAACATAACGAAATAGTCATTTGAACCCACACTACATCTTCTTTCTTCTATAATAGGAAAACTACGTTTTTCGTTTCATTTGGAGGACTTTTTACTTCTTTTTTTCCTCTCGTTCCTCAAGGGGGCAAACAATTAGAATAAAGTTGGCAGTGAGTACACCTAGATCCCACTATTGTTGTTTTCGCTTATTTAGGGCTTCCTCGTCAATCCGCATCAGAATGTCCTCCTTCCTCCAGTGTGGTTTTTGTTCTGTTTCTAACACACTGAACTTTGAATTATAAAAATAGAATTCACTTTTTTCTAACAATTCAAGAAATGATAATATGTATTATTTGCACTTATCAGTATCCTGTTCTTATATATCTCATTGAAAGACAAACAATTAGATGACATATTTCAATCACATCAATTTTGCGACAACCTGTTGTAATGTAACTACAGTTTTTCTCAATTGCTAAAACACTAAAACCCATTGGCTGAACAAAGTTCTCAGTTGCCTGAACTCATTTAGCTAATTGTGCAGTCTGTTGTCAATACCTTAAACTATTTCACATGGTAAAACACAATTTGCAGATCTCACTTAGACTTTTCAGCAAAACTCCAAACACATTCTCAGTCTCAAAACACATTCTGCACTCTAATGCACATGTCATCCATACTGGTAAACACAAGTGGCAACAATCAAATACAAATAGAGAACACATGTCATTGATTCAACACAATCACTCAAAATGGATTTCACTTGTATCAAATGATGTGACACAACCAATATAAGCCAGTTTAGAGAGCAAACAGGTGGTTGAAGGTGGGAAGGAGAAAGTCTGAGAATGGATAGAAGAAACAATGTGAGGACATCGTGCTTTCTATTTGTTCCAGTAACAGTACTGACTGCTCAATAGATTTTGACTGGTTGCAGGTTCATATCAAGAAAGAACAAGAATTACAGTATCACAGAGACAAAGGACACGTTTGTGAGATGCAGGGTACAGTACTGTACAAATAGGGGTAGAAGGAGGAGGAAGAACAAAATAAATTGCAAAGAGCAAAGCACAGTAGTCATTTCTGATCAATTTTGAGCTACTGTAATAGAACATGTTTTCGTTCATATGAAATTTGTTTTGAGATTAAAAATCGACTTCTCCCTGAGAACTATATGTTTTGAACAATGTGTTTTCTATTTATTGGTGTATTGTTTACAGACTGCTTGATAGTGTATATTATTTTGATCACTTTGTTTATGATTTGAGAGCAGTGTTTGATTTTGAGCACAGGTAAAACTGTTTTGAGGCGAAAGTTTCATTTTGCAAGAGGATTCAGAGGTTTTGTAAATAGTGCTTGAAGATGAGGTTTTGTGTTTACAGTTTTGAGAGAATGGGTGACCGTTTCAAGAAATGTGTCTTAGCAATTGAGAAAAACTGTAATACAACATCGGGTAAAGTTTTTAATTCAAATGTGTGTTAATAATCCACAAAGTTAGACGTGTCCTTTGACGTACAATATAAGTATCTATAAAATCTGGATTGGCACTAATCCAGTTCCACACGACTCCTCCTTTGATGAGGAAATGAAGCTGTCCTGGAGCTTCAATGCTTTAATGACATTTCAAGCTTGTCTGGCAGAAGGAACACTGTTTCCTGACATGAAACTAATGAAATGCAGAGAAGGCTGATGTTCATAGCAGCTTGTTTGAAAGAGGAGCATTGGTTTAGCGTTCCGAATGCCATTCACTCCTTATATTATTAGATGCTCAGTAACCTACTGCAGTGTCCTTTCCTTTGTCTCCATCTCAATGTGCTTCATTCTCAATAACTTGTCTTGCCTGTTATCTTATTATAAAGAAACAATTGTGAGTAAACGTGTGCTGAATATTAATAGAAAAGTCCCTTTTCTGTTATCTCAAGGTGTCTCAGTCTCCTCTGGTCTGTGAACCAGTTGGAGCTATAGTTGTAGTGAATGCATCGTCTCCACACAGGCCTGTCCTTGTTTGGACTGAGTAGCTATTGCAACCATATGACTGTTGAGAGGATGGGATTCAACCTAGCATGCCCACAAGGATGCTAAGATACTCTTTGTTTTCTGTTTGACCCGTTTCTCCAGGTTGTCTGATGGAGTATTGGTTCATGAGTACTTTTTGACTTAACTTTACATTAGTCCAAAAAATAGCTCAACTTAAAAGCTCAACAAGTGCCCAAAAGGACATGTTGTCCTCTGGGGACCATGAATGTCCTCAGCTTATATGTATGGAATCAGCATTAGATTTGAATATGTCATTCTGACGAGTCTACATACATTTTACAATTGTAGAAATAAAGACATAGGATACTCATATTCACATGATACAGTAGTCCCTAGTTGTAAGTGAAGAGCTATTTCATGAGACATATAAGACAGAAGGATTAATGTGTGGGCTCTTTCCCATCCTCCCTCAGTCCCGTCCTCAGTGCATATACGTCTCCTTACATGTGAGCGCGCTCCGACTCAACCTGCAGATAATCAACGGATGCCTGTGATAAAGACATATATTTTCCAGCAGCCCATGGAGCAAAATCATCAGCAGATGAGACGCCGCACGCTCCGCTCCATGTTAAACAGTCACTTAACGGACTGGCACTCGCAGTGGCTTCTACCTTGTCTCCATGGCAACCCCACCAAGGTGCCCGGCGTCGGTTGGTGGAGCCGGCAAAAGGCCGGTCAGGTGTGAAATTACAACAGTGCCCGGCGCCACATGGAGCATGACGAGAGTTTAACAAAAGCAACGTGGTTAACGGAGAGCCATCACCCACCTCCACCACACACACACACACACACAGCTCTTTCTTTGCTGCCATACTGACGCAGTTCACTTTAAGTATTGTTTCTTCTCAGTGCAAAACCCCACAGACAAGTTCAACTGTGAGATAGATGTAGGCATGCTAATGCTGAATGGAGGGATGAGCATACAATGAAGTGAGATTTGCCTTGATGTCTACATACCTCTGTTCCACTGCTCTGGGCTTCTCTACTCTATATTGTGTCAATTTAGATTGAATCAGTGCCAGTTTCTCTTGATTTGTTCATATGCAGTCGAAATGAGCTGAATTCTCAGCAGACGTCAATTTATATATGTGACTACATGCTTATATATACACGCACTGTCCCATTGTAGGCACACACATCTTGTCCTGCGTGTTCTTTCTTTCTCATGTCGCCATTTCTTTCTTTAATTGTTTGTTGGTGCCATCAGAGCTTTCAGGTTCTTCAGCAATAGAGTGAGCTGAGCACTGAAATGCACGCAGCGGGTGACGGACTCGAGTTGTCTTCGCTTCTTCTAAAGGTGTCCTCAACGGCAGCCGGGGACATGAAGCTACAAGATGGTGGACACTCATCGCTGTGATACGCACTACAGATCAAAGTGGAGCTGCTCTCTATTATTTTCAGTGCTCCAATGACCCCGTGAAGTGTCAGCCATCCTATGGCTTTGTTTCACCCTGTTCCGTTCTGTCTAATAAACTGCAATTAGCCAGTTCCCAGTGCTATTTAAAGACGACGTAGCTGGCCACGCTTGACCGCTTTTGCCGCTCGTATTGTGAACACAGTGTTACAGATGTGATGAGGTATTTCCTTCAACATTTCCAAAGAACTTGCTTTCAATGCTTCATTGTTTACATCTTCCAGCTCACAGTCTTCTTCACTGCCTTTGCAGGCACAATACTGCACTTCCATCCCTTATAGGAATGACTTCAAATAGCAGAAAGGATAGAGGTGTGTGAACTTGCGGATGTGATCGACTTGACGTGACAGAACATCATCAGGAGTTTGGTTGGATTTCATGACTCTCATTTACTGTGGTCTGTGTCTGTGGTGCTCGTTTCTCTCCTCTGATCTCTGTTTCACCGAGGGCGGAGCTTACACGGGACACTGTGTGCATGGAGCAGAGAGACGGCCATCAGCTGCCATCAGCTGCTCTGTGGTCAGCAATGTTGGGCTGAAATTCAACATTGGTGGTTTTTCTGTCAGAAGAAGCAGTGACTTAAAAATAAGGACAATTAACTAACTAACGCTATGTGACTTTTGTATTATTTCTTGAAAGAGAAACCATTTGCAGTAATATAAAAAAATGTATCATGCAATACATTGAAATGCAGCAAGAATTGTGAATCTTATTCAAATTAAATTGAAAGTCCAGTGAAGATTCACAATCAAGAATCTAAATCAGCCTACATGTATGTTGTGTGTGATTTGCTGCAGCTCTTTCCTGGCTGATTCATCTGTGAGTGGTCACATACCTCCTCTCATCCTGGAGGGACACACATGGCAGTAAAGGCCCTGCTTAGCTCGCTTCATTATGACTTTTCCTTTTGTTTAAAGACTCACTCGGAGATATGACAGTCAGAAGTCCTGCCGTGCCAAATCATAAAAAAGTATAATCAGCTAAATTAACCCACAACAGCCAAGAATCAGTCTGAGTGCAATGGCAGCTCAATAGTCCTGTGTACTGAGTGACAACCTGAGTACAGAACGCAGGACATGCTAAGTAGTGCCCGTCCAGTGTTTAGAGCAACAAATGCAAACGCTTTCATGAAGTGGATGCAGGTCAAAGCAATCAGTGGCAAGGCGTTCTGCATGACATCTGAACTACTTGAACTACACGGTGGTGTCTGTGATCTGACATCCCGCTGAGCTCTGTTAATATGATTTACAGTATGGTCACAAATATCACAGGGTGGCTGGAAGAAAGAGAGCGAACACAGAGAGTCATGTGTTGGCTGTACAGGGCTCAGGGCAGTTCAATGTGATACGAGCATGCACACACACACACACCTACACACACACACACGCACACCAACACACACACGCACAGCAGGAAGAAGCTGAATAAATGTATGCAGACATTTCATTTTTAGACTAATCCCGTTGAAATCTTTGTCCCGCTGTGAGGGAGCACTGGTGTGCCCGTGCCATTCAAAAACACAACACCCTGTAGTGTAGACAGTCCTCATCAGGAGAGAGTATTAACTCCATGCACTTAAAGGTGTTCTGATCAATATTTCACCTATTTATATAATCAAACTTACAGACAATTATCACCAAACTCACCAGTCCCCCTCCACTGTTTTAATGTTTTAGTCGCAAATTTTTTGGCTGAATATTTTATCATGAATATATATAAATACATTTTAA
Source organism: Melanostigma gelatinosum (assembly GCF_949748355.1). NCBI lineage: Eukaryota > Metazoa > Chordata > Actinopteri > Perciformes > Zoarcidae > Melanostigma > Melanostigma gelatinosum. The sequence continues at coordinate 3,558,453 of NC_136638.1, forward strand.
TTTTAGTGAAAATATATGTTTTTCCTTGAATCCTATCTCAGATATTAATTCATTCCGGATATGAGAAATGCAGTTGTGGAAAGCACAATACACATCAATATCAAAAGTGAGTCATTTGTTTGAAGAAGGATGTCCTTGTGGATATCTGAGAGGTTCATTTTGATATGAAGATATTGAGTTACTGTTGTCTGCAATGTAACCAGTCTATTAAATGTTGAAAGGGCTCGCCTTATGAGGTGGGTGGACGGGTCAAACAAACACTGAGGAGCCTGCTGTTCGCATCTTGTGTGAAAGCAAACCCAGACCACAATCTTTTCCCAGACCTAACCAGCTGAGGCAGCGCCACTGACCCAGCTGCCTCTTTCGACACTTGACAGTGAGTGTCGACGTGTTTCATCATTGACGTCAATAAGAGATCCTTAGAGTGCCGATGGGTCCTGTGTTCACTGGTTACCTGCTAAGAATTGTGATGCAAAATGCTTCACATGGGTTGAAAGAGTGAGGCGAAGTTTCCGAGCACTCCTTCTCATTGCTAATGTTACACAGTGTTTGTATGGGAACTGATAGGACTTGGCTCTCAGACCCTTTCATTGATGTGATCCTCATAAGGTGCATTTTCAAGCATGTTTGCCAAAGAAAGATAAATACGATGCTTTCACAGTATTAGTGTGAACCACAAACACCTTCCTTCTCCAAGTGCCTTGAAACATTTGACTCTTGGAAGCAGCAAAGCGCCGTAAGAAACTCTGAAGAAAAGGCGACATGAATGTTTTGCAAGGTGAACGATGTTTTGTCATCTCTTCTCAAGGTTTAGTCGCTCACAGCCAACTTCTCTTTGAATTGACTCATCAGTGGTTCATCAAAGGCTGCGGTGGTGACAAGAGGAGGCATCAATAAGCAGATCTTTGGAGGATGAGGGTGGAGAACGGAGCGACATGAAAATGTGCAGAAAGGCAGGCGGCCAGGTTCTTCCAGACTCCGAGATTGAAAGTTGCCGTGTGTTTTTTCTCGTCCTTGCCTCGCCCTCGGTGAACCAGATAATCAGCCGTAGCAACGTGGAAGGCGACCAACAGTAGCGCGTGAGCACCGCAGGGACTCTGCTGAGTTACTGTCGCGTAAATATTCGTATTTAACATGAACAAGGAATTACTGAACAGATTGCACAAACTAAAAGTCAATTAGAAGAGGGAAAGGGTGAGAGATCCTATAAATTGCATGTGTTGTTCATAAATATTCATTTTTATAATCATGTTTGTAGTTGGGAGTAATTACTGCACTTTGCGGATTAACTCTTTTTCCTTAATGTTCTCTAAAAGTTCCAATTTGAGCCATAAATGACGTGTATTGTCTTAAAGGTTAAGTTATCCATGTATTCATTCATATTCAGATGTCCCCTGTCATCCAGGAGAAGCAGCGGCAGTATGAACTTGCGCCACATTGACATTAACATTAACATTTTTGCAAACGAAAATGTTGTATTTTGACATTTTTGGTTTCCCATTAATTTCTATGTTGAATAAAAATGCAGCATTCAGCAGACTTAGTTTTGTCATCCATCACAGTGCACATAGGGTCTGCTTACGTACCAGCATACCTTTCATGAGGAATGAAGTCCAAGTTCAGTTGAACGTTCTATGAAACATTGTGAAGACTTGGTTGTGTTTAGGCAACAAAATCATTTGTTCAGGAAGAGATCAAAGAAGTATGTTCGTCACGTAACATGGTTTGTAGGTTAACTACACTGACCAGTGGGCTCATGTGTGAATCCAACCATCGATCCTCACCTCCTCCCTAAACGGACTGCGTCCCTCTTTAAACTACGTCACCTGACTTCCTCCTCTGCTTCCATCACAATCAATACAGCCACTACATGTCGGCGCCTATAACGCATTTTAATGTGGATTGTAACACGCATCTTTACTTTGGTGAGGACTGCTTGGTACACGGGATAGTAGCTACTTTTAGATATGGCTGTACTAACCCTTTTTAGTCACTAGGGGGCAAGCTTTGGCAACTTTATCTTCTCAGAACCTTGCATGGTGATTATGTTCGCAAACAGTTGCTTATAAAAAGCTAGATATTCCTGGTGATTAACATGAAACTCAAACAGAGATAGGTTTAATGTTAGACTCCAAGCTGCATTCATTGCTCTTTTATCAGGGAAACTTGAAGCAGAAATAGGCGTAAACATGACACTGACATCACCTGATTAAGTTGATAAGGCTAACTCGTACTAGTATTAATACGAGCAGTATTTGCTTTCATTGTGTCCACCAGCATTAGTCTCTTCACTGTCTGTCTGCTGCTGTGGCTTTTTAGAGTTGTTTGACTGAAAGGCTCCGGGCTCATGGGAGCAGTGAGAAACAGTAAGGTTACAAGTCAAAAACAAACAAACTCGGAGCTCAAAGACTCTAAAACGCTCTGTAGGTCCGAGGGGAGCAGCAGCGTTGGTGATAATGCCCGCTGGGCTTCACTATGAGAGACACACATCCATAGCTGTGATAAAAAAACAAAAAGACATACTCATTAAGAGAAGGGTCTGAATAAAGCTTTAACCACTGCACTCCTCAGCAGGGACACATGTTCACAAAGTGGAATTGTCTGTGTTTACAGGCTGTGAGGTGGTGTGTCGAGTCCTATGACACCAGACCAGTCGATGACGTGGGTCTGCTTCTGACTGAATCACCACCTGTGTTAATAATGTCAAGCCAACGGCAGACTTTAAAAGTGGGTAAAAACGAAATATTCAACATTGGAAAATCTCCTGAATGAAGTCAGTTGCTTGGAGATTTGTGACGCAGTTTAGCAATCAAGGAGCTTGATGGCACTGAGTGATAGGTGGGGGGTAGATGGAAGGGGGGCTGGGCCCCAAAGCGCTGCTTCTTGTTAAGATAGTATTTTTTACCTCATAACAAAGGGGAGGCCGAGCCAGCCATGTGGCCGGCTTCCTTGTGCCGTCGACACGCTGCACCAATAATGCTACCAAAACTGGTTTACAATTATAAGGAATTTAATTCCACTGATGTAAGTACATTTACAGTTATACATTGGAGTGTACACTCCTATGACATATTAAAACAATAAAACCCCATTTGCAAAAAACCTCGCTCGGCTCCTCCGGTGAAAACACATCTGTCGTCCGGGAGCATTCAGGTGAGAGAGCGCGAGGAAAAAAAGACTTTGAATTACCCCTCCCACCCCTGTTTGACACACCTCCCCTTCCGTCTATCTCAATTGCTATTGGCTAACTTCCAGGAGCGTATTCACTTGTCTGGCTCTGAGTTCATCATCACATTCAATGACTGTCAGTTACGTTTTAAACCCTTCTATAATAATCCTTCAAAATAAAAGTTATACTTCTGCACTTGGCAGAAGTTTCATGCTTCTGCATGTTTGTTTATGCTTATGTTTATCTTAATTATGCATTCTCAAAACCCTTATGATTATGACTAACTATGAATTATTAATTATGAATTATTAAACACTTTTATTATATCTACTAACTACAGTTTTTTACTCAAATTTCTTACAATTCCCCCCTAACTCACAGTTCACTGTGAGTTAGCTACTCAAATGTAGTTAGTTTTTCAAATGTCCCTGGAGACCTCCCCCCTACTCAATCCAGGGAGAGGCTTCCTATCTATCTAAACAGAGGCAAACAATTCATGCACACAGATATCATTTCAAGTATTTCTGTTCAGTTCGTTTCAAGATAGAGTGCGTTGAAAGTCACTGCCTTCCATGTCTTGGGGCTGGCAGGATCAGGATACAGCCTGTAGGCTAGAGAACACATACTGAGAAGCCTTGACTGTTCTTTTACACGTGACAAAATTACATTTCTTAATCTTTACACCTTAAAATCCCTTTATAACCCAATTAAACAAAAAATTTAATCTCCAAATACTCAGCCAAAACAATCCGTCTATTTTCCAAACTTCCAACATCTCACTGGATGTTTTAGAAGTCCATCTGGATGGTCAGGAACCGCTCGTGAAGTCCCTCTGGTGGCCTCATCTAGACTGTGGCCATCAGAAGCTCCAATTCGTCCTCATCCTCGTCACATAACTGGTTGCCTGGACTGGTGTCTGGCTCATCGGTGAAACAATAAACCCCTGTAGAGGTCCACGGATGCAGGGGAACCCCCATCCACAGACAACTAGGCGGTCTATGATGACAGCACACAGAATAATTACGATTGCCAAAAATGTATGTTTTCACTGGCCAAGCATACTTCCCAACCAGTCGGTGAATGGATCAGTGGCACCAGAGTTGTCTGCTAGCTCTTGGCTGAGTGCTGTCAGTCCCTCCAGAGCCCTGGTCACCGATCCATCAGGAGCTGTGTTATTTGGAATGAAAGTACAGCACGCAGACCCAAACATCTGGCACACGCCACTTTTCTCTGCTAAATCATATCTAATGCCATTCTGTTCTGCAAGGTCATTAAACTAGTCTTCGCCAGCTGTGCATGCAGTCCTGATATGGCGTCACTGGTGAAGTTTACTAAACGCTGTTGGTTATAGTAAATGTAGTTGATCCAATCGACATTTTTATTAATCATCACCCTTTGAGAGAAAACAGATTCTAAATCTGCTGCTATTTGATTTCTGGCTTGAAAGTCATTAGACACCCCCCTTGGCAGTCTTATGACATCTTATGTACACTTGGTCATCAAAGGCCCCCTTCGGGCCACCGGCATCTCTTTTGGATCTTCTGTTAGCATGTGGGCGTGGAGAGATGAGTTCTCCATAAGGTGCATCAGTGACAGGCAGGATATAGAATGACAATATAAGTTGCATCAACGCACATCTACCGGTCCAATCTTTAGGCAGGATTGGATGTATGGTTCTTCCTCCACACCATCACCATAAATCAGCTCTAGGTGCTGTCTGTCTTAACACACTGTTATATAGATAGTCGCTAGCGTTGTGACTGTTGCTACAATTTGCAATAATTTGCAATACTACTACCTACATTGGGCCCCTTAGCTGTATCTGAGACTATACAATCAAATGGACCCTCTGTAACCTTGAACAGAGGTGGGGTATTATATTCTACAGGTGGGTAATGCCAGTGTAGCCTCTGACAAGTGTGTTGGAGGGGCAAAGTGTCATCAGTAAACAGAGTTAAAATACAACTAATTCAGGACTTAGGAGTCTGAATCTTGAAGGAACTGGTGTTGCTAGGGGTCTAGATCCTAAACACACAATACAATCTGTACTACTGGCTTGAAGCCGTATATTGTACCCACCATAAATTCCCATCTGCCATTCCGGTTTCCACCCCTTACCTCATTCTCTGCGTCAGTCGTATGTCGAACCTGGTCTTTTTACAGGCTTAACAATAATCCTAATGAGCCCTTGTGGGGCAGGACTATCAGTAGCCTTTCCCTGTATTACGTAAAGTCCTCCGTCAGTCAATTTTGGGTCTGTTAAGGTAAGTCTTAAAGGATTACATCTACCCACCCCTTTTCTACACATGTGATAAGAAGCTGGGGCATTTAACATCTTTAGTCGGTCTTTAAGACCTGGGTTGGGGTCTTTTCCTAAACCCTCGCCACCTGTGTTCATCGTTGCCCATCCCCAATCTTCACAATCACAGTTATGATACGATAACAGCTTACCATACTTATTTGTGGCGGGCCCACACTCGTCAGTTATGATGCACAAGGTTTTGGACATCCACCCGTAGATGTGTTCATACCTGGGACCGGAAACGACTTCACAGAAGTCGAACTGGACCGTTGATGTTGTACCTTCTTTGAACGTAAGAGTGAGAGTTACATTTTCATAGGTGAGTGTCGTCGGAGAAGCCTCTCTACGTGGTCTAAGATCGGTTTGATTAGCTACTGAGGCTAAATGTCGAATCCTGATGTAGTCATGCATGTGATCTGGTTCCTGTCTGTGGTTAATTCCACATACTAAGAGGGAAGCTACTGAAATCAGGAAGAAAGTAATTACAGACTTCCATAACCTACTGAAGCTAGAGTCTCCCAATGGAAGGCCTCGCTTAAACTGTGGGGGAAACGTCATTGTCAGTACTGTCTAAACCCTCTTTTGAGGTGTCTTTAACTTCAAATTTTCCTGTCTGATGTTCACTCCTGTCTCTGCGAGTGTCACACTCGTTACCTTCGCTGCTGCACAGTGAGTGAGGTGGTGTCAAGTAGCTCCAGTTTTACCTTTCACCTTTACTGCATGTGAGGTTGCCAATACTACCTCCCATGGACCGGTCCACCTTGGTTCACTCCACTTGCGTTTGTGGACTCTTATCCACACCAGACTGCCTGGTGACACATCAGCCTGCTTCCTTTCGTCAGCTGCTGCTTCTGCGTTTGTCACCTGAGAAAACAACACTCGGCTCATGTTAGTTAGAGCTCCCGTATATTTCTCACTTTCTAGAGTTAGCAAGTCTAGTTGTGGTTTATCATGACGTTATTAAATCTCAAAATTTGTGAGTACCACCTTTACTGAAAACTATTCTAAATGTGGATCTACAAAAAATGTTTGACACCTTACCATAAATGTTTGACACCTTACCATATCCCCCCTTCACCTCGATATCTCTGCTGTAAGGGATCACATGGCAACCATCTATGTATCTTGCTATACACTGAACCCCCCCATGGTCCTGGTGACAGCATGGGCATCTGTTGATGTCTCACGGGAGGAGGTCCAGCTGGACCTGGTCGTAGGTGCTGCTGATGTTGTGGTGGGAACGGAGCATGTTGTGGTGCTGCACTGATCTGTCTTCCTCTCCTTTTATGTGGGCAATCTCTTACCCAATGACCCTCTCTCCCACATACGTAGCACTTCCCTCTACCTACAGGTCTTTCATAACCTCCTCTGTAGTTACCTCTCCCTCTGTTAGATGCTCGTGCACGTCCTCTGCCTCTATAATGTGGTGGAGGTTCGTAGTACACCACTGTGTGGGCTGGTACTGCTGGATTTGGTTGGTATGAGGTCGGGGGTGCAGCTGGATATTGGGGCTGTTGTGAGGCCTGAGCCTTGGCTACGGCCATCTGTTTCTTGGCCAGATGTTTTCTACTTATTTCTCTGTCAGCCGCCGCTATTTGAAGTTTCAGCAGCCGCCGCTGCATGCTCTTTATATCCTCGTCTTCTTTACTTTCTGCTCGTCTTTCCTCTATCTGCTGTTGCAAATCTTTTCTGATGCATTCTACTTCTCTTACTTCACATTTTAGTCTTCTTACCAGTGCTCCTACTTCCTTACTCTGCTTCTTTAATGTAAACATTATGCAGCCTAGGAGTATTCAAATGTGTGTATTAAATGTGCATGCTTGTCATCACCTGAATCAAAGTCAACTCACCCTCCGTGCTGTATGGCGTGTGGCCGCTGACTCCAAAACTGGGATCCGCTGCTCCACTTCCCAGATCTGGACCCACTCAACCACGCACCTTGACTAAAACAAACACAGAACTGCCAAAAGTTCAGCAGTAAATGTTAGCATACGTCTGTAGTGTAAGAGAGGTCAACGATCTCTCAAATATGTTGCGCCGTCCGTGTCAAAATTGATTCTTAGGAACTATGTAAAATAGTAAATGTACCAAAATTAGTCAATACTGGATATGTGAAGGAATCTCGAATCCAAAATTGAAGCTGGAATTCCGAAATCAAACTCAACATCTAAATCAGAATCACAATCACAATCCAGTTCCAAATCAGAATTCGAAAGGTTTAAAATTGGAAGTAAAATGAAATTAAAAAACAATGAATAATTAATCAATTAAATATTAAATTCAACTTTAAAAATCAATAACTGTGTTCAAAGATATTCAATCAGAAATACCAATGTAAGTCAAACTGTTGAACTGCACTTACACTCTGGTCTGCACAATACTGAGTCACAATTAAGTTCAAGAATTGAAGAAACACAACTGAAACCATTAATCTTTGTTAAAATGCTGAACTAAAACCAAAGTCAACGACTAAAGTTATAATGCTTAATTAAAACTAAGGTCAGGATATAAGCTCACAGCTCTTAGACAATGAATCTCTGGAAAATTCAGATTCTAAACACTTCTTTACAGTTGCCTGCAGTTACTCCTTCTTCTGTTTAATTGTTTTTAAATCTCCTTTTCTTTTGCCTTATGTTTTGATGCCTCCAATGGTTTTATGTGAAGCACCTTGAAATGTGCTATACAAATAAACTTGCCTTGCCGTCTGCGCCGAACCGGAAGTTGTTCTGCGCCAAACCGGAAGTTGTCATGAAACCGGCGTTTTTGTAACAGATATGCTAACCGCAATGCTAACGACAAAAACGGAGCTTCTAATACAGCGTACGCACACACAAGTATCACCAAAATCCCACACTTTAATTCCACTCATACGCCTTCTGTCTCCTCTCTCAATCCAGCCGTTATTTTATTTTATAAGCACTTATTTTACATACAGAGTACCGCAACGCCGGAGCTACACGTAGCTGGCGTTAGCTCCCCACAGCGCGGTCATGCAATATCAATCATTTTAAACGTATTTCCACGCTGCTAAAACACAGACTAGTCACACGTATTATTGGACATATTTAGTCATCATTTTAAACGTATTTCCACGCTGCTAAAACACAGACTAGTCACACGTATTATTGTTTTATTAACCCTTAAACCTCCGGTTAACGGGCTTTAGCTCATCCGGACCTGAGTTCACTGTTACGTATGTGAAACGCGAGTTATTCACTGCCAACGCCACAAACCACTCACCCAGTCTGTCTAGTTTCACCAAAAGCCCTTATTCTACGTCTTCCGAATCAACCACACGATCCACTAATTATACATTCACAGCCAAAACAAGCGAGTGTGTCTTTCCTGAAGCCACAGCCTCAGAAGCTAACTCCCGCTAGCCTAGCTCTCTAAGCAGCTTATGCGACGTGACCCGACATTCGTGGACTAAGCCCACAAAGGTTTGCACACCTAAGCCTCTCAAAGCCACAACATCTCAGTTCGCCTCGCTACATAACTGCTTTAAACTAGCTATCTGCAGGCCTAACAATACTTATGTTGGGCCGAAGGAGGCTCCCAGCATGAGCAAAGCAGTTTCGCCCGTACCACAGCTTGTTTGATTCCAATGTGGTGATTTACTTACACAGCGCTGTCCGTCTTTAATTAATTCTTAGGATCCTTATACTCTTGACTAATCCCTTAAGTTCATCATACTTCAGACAGCAAATCGTACTTACCTCAGTGGAACATGGCCTCCCTCGTGGAACGTACCCACCGGCCACACAGAGCTAGCCGTTAGCAACGCTTAGCCAAGCAGAAATACCTCTAAGATTCCTAGAAGCTAACTCACAGATTTCATGAAACGGCTCTGCCTACCGATATTGTGGGCCCAGGATGTCTGCTTGACTAATGCCGCCGTCAGCACACACAGCGAGGCCGGCAAGACTGTCCCATCTGGGGTTCGCCAAATTTGTTAAGATAGTATTTTTTACCTCATAACAAAGGGGAGGCCGAGCCAGCCATGTGGCCGGCTTCCTTGTGCCGTCGACACGCTGCACCAATAATGCTACCAAAACTGGTTTACAATTATAAGGAATTTAATTCCACTGATGTAAGTACATTTACAGTTATACATTGGAGTGTACACTCCTATGACATATTAAAACAATAAAACCCCATTTGCAAAAAACCTCGCTCGGCTCCTCCGGTGAAAACACATCTGTCGTCCGGGAGCATTCAGGTGAGAGAGCGCGAGGAAAAAAAGACTTTGAATTACCCCTCCCACCCCTGTTTGACACACCTCCCCTTCCGTCTATCTCAATTGCTATTGGCTAACTTCCAGGAGCGTATTCACTTGTCTGGCTCTGAGTTCATCATCACATTCAATGACTGTCAGTTACGTTTTAAACCCTTCTATAATAATCCTTCAAAATAAAAGTTATACTTCTGCACTTGGCAGAAGTTTCATGCTTCTGCATGTTTGTTTATGCTTATGTTTATCTTAATTATGCATTCTCAAAACCCTTATGATTATGACTAACTATGAATTATTAATTATGAATTATTAAACACTTTTATTATATCTACTAACTACAGTTTTTTACTCAAATTTCTTACATTCTCCACAGAGACCAATCTGGACCTGGGGCTTCAGATGGAGGGACACTGCTCCTCCATCTGGAGGCTGAGTGGGCCTGAGGTAATCTGACACACACAAGTGAATGGACAAACAGGGCACACACACACACCTCAATGGATGCCTCTGAGAAAGAGAGAGTGAGGGAGGTTATTTTCTCCACTGTTGGCATTGTGTGCATCGAGGAGACATTTTGTCTCTCCATGGGAGCAGCCTGACGCTGAGTACCAGTGAATGACGAAGATGTCTGGTACCGTCTGTTTCTCACTCATTCTACACAAAATGATTTTGTATGTATAAAGTAGTTCGTGTAAAGACTGCACAAGCGCCTACAAGGCGGGCGGAAGGGGAGGCGGATGGCTCCAACAACCAGCTGTTTCAAGTCAACGTTGACTTACTTGTAACGAAACCTGCGTACTATGATGGTCTTTTTCTCAACATAACCAACTACTTATCTGCCTAAACTGAGTTTCCTGTGAAAATGGAAGTTCATTTTAAAAGGATCGTATGCATGTAAAGAGAAATTGACATGGCTTTCATAGGAAAATGCACAAACAATACAGGAGTAACTTTTCCCATCCATCGCAAGGCAGCAGGCTCGCAAGACTCAGATCAAACAGTCAAACCAGGCAGTGATGATCAAAAATTGCTTATTTTGCCTCAAATGTCTGTAAAATGAGACCCGGCCGCCATGTTGGAAATAGTCGAGCCAGAATCAAGCACCGCCCACCTGCCGGAGCGCTCGAGGTTCCGTCACACCTTCCTGTTTGTTGACGGGAGCTGGTGGATATCCACCTCAGTGCGGCGATGTGAGCAACCCACCAGGCATGTCTTGGAAAACGGGCCGCTGTCATGCGTTGTTATAGGTGTGACTCTTCTGCCATGCCATCACCATTAATACTTATACAACCAATGTGCTTATGGTTTACTAGAGCACACAAACAACGTTGTTAAGCCTCTTCACCAGATCGATGCATGTAACTTTGAAAGGTAGCTACAAAATCTAGGGTGAATAGTCCAGCATTGTATTATGGGACAGTGGGCCCCAGGGCAGAAACATGGGGTAGACAGGCCCCCCAACTCTCCCACATGAGTTGGTTAGCCTTTTTTTTGTTGTTTTGAGTGTCTTTCTAATGGTTTTGGCTCTTTTGTAGTCATTTTGAGTGTCATTGTAGTTGCTTCGTGTCTCTGTGTGCTTGTTGTCGATCTCTTTGTAGTCTTTTTGTGTGACTTTGAGGCCAGTTTGAGTCCCCTACATTCTCAGTAGATATTCTCGCGCCCTGATCTGCGCCCTGCAGGATACAGCTATTAATTATTTAGGTACACACTGTCAAAAATAGTTGAGATCCCAGGGAAGCTGCTTTAAATGAGGGAATACATGTTCGGTATGTAAATTTGGCTAAAGGGACATAAAGCACATAATTATAGTTTAACGGATGAACTCTAATAATCATTTTAAAGCAAGAGTGTATTACATAACAAATGTGTAAAGTACGGAGAAAGAGGAAGTAAGCAGGGTGTTGGCTTCAAGGGATGGGGAAATAATGGTGGTTGAGAAGAAAAGACAAAGCACAATAATGATGAAGGATAAGATCAATAATCATTTTATCAGCAAATGTGTACTCAGTAAAGTGATTAACAACTGTAACTGTGATTATTATAACGAATCTGTGTTAGAAATGTGTGTAGGAAAAGGGGAAGTACAACAGATGTTGAACACCCAGACACGCGCAGAGCTTGATGAAGTAAGCGCCCAGACAGGGAAGTTGGGGTGATTTCCTCATGCACACACACTCAAAAGTTTGGTACTTTTCGAAGCACTTGCACCAAATCAATGATGTCATGTTAATCATGGGCTGAGGGAGGACGTGTTGGGGAAGAGGGGGGAGAGACGGGAGAGGCAGCCCAAAAGTGTTATAAAAGAAGTAACTTGCAAACAGCAAGATGGGATTTCTACACGAGCCGTCCAGACGCTCTGAGAAGAAGATACGGACGATTGCAACTGAAGTATTCGAGGACTTCGTCTCTGTTCACGAAAAGAAGACCGCTGTTCGTGGACAAAGATTGAAAGACGGAGATTTTCCTCTCCCCACTGCTCGACTTTAACAACTGAACAACGGAGGAACAAAGCAGCCCTAGAAAGACTTTGTACTGAGCCTTGAGGACTGTTGGCCGAACTTCGCTGCGAGAGCAGGAGGACCGAGAGTCTGGCCAGACCTTCGCTCCTAAGAACTCCAAAACAACCTTTTCATCGCACCTTTGAAATCCAGCTCCCACCGGGCCGTCTCGGCATCTATAAACTAATGAGTATAATCTAAAGAAGAAAATTAAGATAACGAATCAAGTGTAGTAACATTTAATGTGAGCTGTAGCTTAACCCTTGCTAACTAACTAAATATAACCTGCAATAAATATCTAATCTGCATTTAAAGTAAATTTCTCAAGTGCATTTATTTGCTAAAGTAGTAAAAGTTCCTCGTGGCAGTAAAAAGTTAAATCCATTGTATGTCTAACAACTGAGTTCTGTAAGGTTATCCTAGAGACCGAATCCACTTAACAATCCCTTACGGTTTTAGAAGTAATCCTAGCCGTTAAAACCTAACCTGGCATTTACCAAGAGCACGGATCCAGAAGAGGGAAGCTGCCATAACCGACGCGACTGGTAGGAGCGCCCGGGGTCAGGGTGGCCTCTCGGCCGAGTGCACTCAGACCGGAGGAAGCAGGGTAGACGTCGGGAGTAACGGCAGTTAGCAGAGCCAGGCGAGTTCCCTCGCAAGAACACCAGCTTGACAATCTTTTAATAGAGAGCTGAGTCAGTAAGTAGCCCCGTATCGGGCCAGAAGTACCCCAGGATCTAACAACACAAATTGCAAGCTTAACCTTAGAGCATGTTTTATGATTTAATTTGTCATCTTGTGGTTGCCAAAAAAAATGCTTCTTTCCACATTTTGTTTGTCTATTGTCTCAGTGTTTCCAACAGTTTGTGCACACAAACTAAAGCTGCCCCTGCGTCTCTGTTGTCCTCTCTTGGCTGGGGTAGACAGACAGCTTGGATGTGGGTTATGTGGCGGTTGATGGCGGGCGACTGTCTGCTTCTTTCTCCCTGCCGTATGGCTACACAGACTGCAAACACACCCTCACCGTGGTGGCTTGTGGCAGCGAGAGCACACACAGGAGCAGGCACAGACACACTGGTTAGCCGTAACATGGCCCTTTGGCCTCTGTTCTTCCACAACAAGCCACATTAGCTCTGCTGCTTTGGTTCTGAAGCCCCCCTTCTGCTCACTGGCACTTCAGTGGTCCCTCCTCAAATATGTAACTACTCCAATGTCCACTCCATGCTACGGGAATGAAGGTTCCCTTGGCCCCCCGAGAGTGTGCTCTGGGCTGCACACGTCACGTTTCACTGTCAAACCCCCTTCTGGCTTCAAGTATGTCCACGTGATGTCCTGGGTGTTGTAACCACAAGTAGAGAGCCAGAAAACATGCCTTTACACGTAGGAGTCACTATCTCGCCTTTAAAACTCTGTTATACTGATATTCAAAGGTGGCTTGAAGACTTGGCTACAGCCCAGCATTATTAGCTTTAACAAGGAGGAGGTTAAAGAGTGTTCATACGGTTCAGTCCGCCTGCACAGCAGCATATTCTACAGAAGCTTGTCCTATTTATCGGCCTGTTTTGTCAGAACAAACCTTGATCGAGGAAAACATGTTTGGTTCGGCTTGATTCACATTAAACCTCTGGCACACTGTGATCAAAGACACGGTGTATGAGCCTCGGACACACTGCTGTGAAGTAGTTCATCTTGTAGCTCACAGGAAGAACTCCAGTCTGTGGTGCTGATGAACACTGCTGCTTAGGAATGTTATATATTACTGATTTGTTTGGCCAGGTGTATGTTTCGTAAAACACGACTGCTGACAGGGTTCTGTTCAGTGGAAACCAGTGAAAGAAGTATTGTAAAGTTGTGAGAAGGTGGTTGGAGCGGATGGAGAACATACAATGCACAGGACCTTGACACAAGAGAAACGGGTTCACATCCTGCATGCGGTTATTGAAGTTTCAGTTTGATGTGAACTAGGAAGAACAGGTCTGGTAGGTGTTGGCTTTATCACTATTAAAGTGTTTTAACTTGCGTAAACATAACCATAAACTGCTTTATGTACAGATATCATAGCAGGGATATGTTTGTTGTGAACGTTTTGCTTCCTAGCAGATAACATTTCCCCATTCATGTTATGTTTTCTTCTTACACAGATCATTTCTAGGAGACTGGATTGTGTTGAAAATACGACATCCATTGTTATGAAAGTGTGGCTCATTGTTGGGGCCTCTGATTCCTTATGGTTGAGCAAAGGAACTGAAATTTAATCTCAGACATGTGTTTAATACTTAGGAAATATATGAATCTGCTGTTGTGACAATATTTGACAGTCAATTGAAGTTGTTGGTTTGCAGATTAAGGCATTTTGATATTTGTATTGTTTAAATTGTATGTTACATGTTTTGCGTCTGTGTCTTGGGATTTTGTTGTCATTTGCCACTTGGATGTGTGTGTGTGTTCTAGATGCATCAATAAGGAAAGAAAGAAAATAAAAAACTCTAATAGCGGTAATCAAATTGTAATCAAAGAGATTACAATTAATACCATATATTGATAATGCTGCTTGCATCCAGCAGGCGATTACACAAGACGTCTCCTGAGCTGGCCCACACTATTTCACAAGTGCAAATGCAAAATGCCCCGAGTTCACTACTGCAGCTGACAAAGACTGGAACATGCACACAGAGATCCTGCAGACAGTAAGCAGCTCCGAGACATATCTGTTAAAGATGGACTGATGGATGGGAACAAGCCAGACAAGGTGTTAGCTGTCACTTTGAAGGGGTGTGAATGTAATGAGGGCAAGTACATGGTGTAAATCCAGAATGCAGTTGAATAAGCATTTTCTGCATCGTGGTAATACAAAATAAATAAAATAAAAAGGAGGGCGAGAATAAATGTTTGCATAAAGACAAGTTCCCCAATGATTACGTTTCAGAGTGCAACTGTTTATTATCATAAGAGTTTAAGATCAATTTAATAATCTTCTTTTAAATTATTATTCTAATTTCATCAGATAGAAGTCGTGATCTTTTTTTCTGTTCCAGTCAGATATTGCAGGTGCTCTGCCAGCTGTTATAAAATGGAAATAATAAAAATAATAATTTTTGATGATGGTAAAAATCAGATAAAGGTTCAGCACCCTATCATGAAAGCAATATGCAGCAAAATAATAAAGAGGGATCTTTGTGAACTTGCAAGCTAACCTGCTCCCTCTGGGGTCCTATGCTGTGGCCCTCCATGCTGCTGCTGTGGTAGCTATGGCTGGCTTCTATGTGTAACATTAGCATTGTCTCTTGGCTCTGCCTGGTCCTCCAGCTCTGTTGGCTCAGATGGTGGCACCTGGTAATGAACCCACCCTGGGTCCTAACCTTGCCCATATTAGGCAGTCTGTTGGCTGCCACCCTCCACAGTCTACTAACAAGCTGATGCGATGCCCCCCCCCCCCCCCCTGGGTGCCAGCCACAAAGCACTGGACCCACAAATGTCTACAGCGGATGCTGCTATGTGTTCATCCACTGTTTAAAAGATTGCATTTTCCGCTCTCTTCTAGGGGCCTCGGATGTTTATGCGTTGGTTTTTTCCATCCTGCTTGTGTTTAACAATAACCTTGACGTCCCCCCCCTGTCACCCTCATCATGTTGTCTTTAGCCCTGTTCGGCTCTCTGTCCTCGTCTGTGTTTCCTGGCCTCTGGCCAGTACTGAGTGTCATTTTTGCACTGTTACAAGCCCCCGTTGCCCCGGCTACCTAAAACCCTCTCCTCACTCTACCTCTCCCCCCTGATGCATTCTGGTCATTTTCTGTGTGGTTTGTTTTGGCATCAGCTCAGTGAGCCGTCACGGTCATTTAATGGCTGGGTGCTCCCTGGCTCACCGGTGTTGTTCCTCCTGTTGCCAGAGTCTGGCATCCTGCACACACAATCCTGCTCCTCCTCAGCCTGTAAGATGAATGCACAAAAGGCCGCAGTAATTCAAATGTTGTAGTTTACATACGGAAGAATACACGTCTGACTCTTAAACTTGGCAAACACATACAACTGTGGAGAGTCAAGAGCTACTGCATACAGAGGTGTAGCACACATACTGTCTTTTTTATATACTGTTTCTAACCATACAGTCTTACTGTGTACAACATGAGGTATTGTATCCACTCGCCAAAGCATGTGCACTTCGACACACACTTGTTAAACCCACTTTACATATAAACAACGCACAAAGTCCTCTTTGCAGGGACCAAGTCACATCACTACAAACTATATGTTTTGGGCAACCTTGTTGTACAATGACAGGAAATAAACCTCGTACATTGCAATATTTTTCCAAAATTCAGTTAGAGTCAAGAGGATTTTGACCAGCGAAAGTCATGATACATGTTTTGTCCGTCA